>NC_056729.1:1696882138-1696948502 GCF_019279795.1 Protopterus annectens | reverse complement strand
GTTTTGGTCATAGGTATTTGCTTCCCACATGAAATACAATTATTAACTTTTTCTGACATCAGTCTGGAGCAAGAAAAAAGTTTCCCCAACGGGGTACTTAGCTTTGAAAAGAAGAATGTCTTCGGTATGAAGCACCAAAAATAACAGGAGTCAGCCGACTGGCACTTACAAACTGCTTCCACCGCGCGGCAAGAAAGACTGGAGAACATGGCGTCGGCTGGGAGCTTTGTACCCCTGGCGCTCTGACGTCAGGAAGGGCGAGTACACAGCCGACGCCGGACCCAGACTTTGGGATTCTGGCCAACCGAGGGCTGCCTGCCGGCAGGAAGAACCCTACAGTGATGACTGCAACAGTGAAACACGATGAACATCTTCGCAATATGCAGCCTACCCCAACTGCACTTCAGATCCCTGACACATGTCCTCTGTATTATTCATATAAGAATGATTACCATACACCAACATCCTCCCCTTTGTTATGTCACCTTGTGTGACAGTCACATTGTACACATTTTCACTGCACAATTCCTACTGTACCATATTGATATGCAATTGGTGTTGCTACTGCAACTATCTTGCATTGATATGCCCTAATCTGCTGTACGTTAGGTTATTTCACCTGTCCTCTTTCACTGTGTTCATTCCTACAATTCATCTGTGTGTCCCTATTTAATGCATACACTTCCCTTGAGTATTTATTTTACATGGCAGTACATGTACCCTTACAGATCATTTAAACAACTTTAGTACAGAATGCCAGGAATGGGATTTCACAATACTCTGCACTGTAAATACACTGCCCTGTACTGTGTTTGGACCATATACTTAACATTCTTACCTCTCAATTGTCCAGATGTTCACAGAATGCCCAGATGTGTTCCTTATCAAATTTGTGGTTTTCTGCCACATCACTGTGATGATCTCAAGACTAATGCGACTCAATATTACATACATTTGAGTTTCAGATTTCAAATCCTTCGGAGCATGTATCTTCACACAAACCCCTGGTTATTCTAGCACATTTCTATAAGGCAAATATGTCAGATATGTCCTTACTTCTGGTTTACTGTCCCCAGTTATGTTGGCTTTTGCCCAGCTGTCTTGCACTAATAGATTGAGAGACATCTGTGAAACCCTGGTGATCGCTGTGGCATTCTGCTCAAAACCGCTGATAGTGCTCTGACTTAAAGAGGAGTGCTATCCATGTTCATTTACATGGTTTCCTGGCTGGCAGCACTGTTGCCAGCCACAAAACCTCACTTACTTACGTTCAGACGCGGTGCATGGCATGAATATGCAATGAGCGCTGCTGCTCACCGCTCACACATGTAAACTTTGTGTAGGCTAGTTTACCGATTCCCAGGGGCCGTTTTTAAATCGACAGAGGGTAAAATGCTTCTGCCAGTATCCTCCTTGTCAAACTCAGTGTTATCTAGTATCTGCCCTTTCCTAGTTTCCCCATTAATTTATCAATTTTGGGCATGGGACAGTTATCAAACTGGTACACTATTCAGTTTTCCAAAATCATTACAGACTGATACCTCCATCAGGCTTAAGAGCATACTTGTCTGCTCCAGTCATCTCTGACTCTATCAAAAGTATTTTAAACATTTTTTGAATTTTTTCTCTTACTTACATTTCTGTGATTCTGATACTCTGTAAGATCTTAACCTAGCCTTTACTCCAAGTACTGTCTCTGCAAGTTTCATCAGTTCAGCTTTCCCAAGTGTTTTTGAAAACACAGTAATTCTGTAAAAGAAATTATACTACTTCCTGCCTTTGTACTCTAAGGATTTCTCTAGATATACCACGGGTTAAAATCTCCCTGGCCCTTCCTGTAGGAACACCAGCTTGCAAGATCTCTGTAGAATTCTCTGCTTCCATGGCTTCGATACAATAATGTGACACATACCCTTATCATCCTCTTGTCTGGTTGTCTTAAGGCTCACTTTATTCTTTCCAGCAAATGAAATGGCCCCTGCCATTTTGTCTGGAATTTGTATTCCATGAAAGGCACTAACACTTTCACCCAATCTCTTGGACTACATTTTCCAAGTTGGGCATTGTTAATATGAAGTTGTTGCATTTCTTGGATGTTCTGATTGTGCCCTTACTATGGGCATTACCAAGTTTAATCTACCATGCAAACTAGCATAGTGTTCTATCACACTTTTGAAGGCTGCTGATTCTCCTCCCAAGTTTCCTTAGCAATGTTAAGCTCTCCTATCAGATGCCTGCCATACTAAAGTTCAAACAGGGTAAACCCAGCTGAAAACAGGATTATATAGTCCTTGTTTTTACTATTTCCATCAATTAATAACCTTAGTATAGAATCTCTATTAATTTAATCAATCCGTGATGACAGACTATCTTCAGTTGTTAGACTTTAAAGAACTGATACAAATGCTGCAGTACCCTTGACTTCAGAGTAAACCCGGTCAGTATCTTTTTTATGGATACCTCCTCTAGAGACTAACAATATCAGTTGTCTGGCAATAGCATTAGTTTTACTTTTGCAAAACTGCACTGCTTCTGAAAATATGGTAGTACAGCTGACTACTACAAGGGTGTACTGATGCTTCTTTGAAAGATTTTATTAGTGGCTCCAAGATATCCATAGCAACACATTCAAATGGTACATCTTTAATAGAAACTGGGATCAAGGGACTTTTACACCTAGGGTGGAGTGCAGTTTTCTTGCATACATGACAAGAATCATAGAAATGTTCTCTTATCATGCCCCTGTTCAGTAAAATCTGGCTAATACCATTTCGGGGGGGGGGCTTTTTTCAATGGTGAGAAGAGCATAGTTGAACAGTCTGGGATACCCACCTAGATGGTCTATTTTGAAATTGGATGCCCTTTCTTCTTTACATTCACTGGAAATCAGCAGTTGCCATTAGTCTGAAATCTTACCTTGTCCAATTAGTATCCGCACTATCTGTGGACATCTGGAGAATGAAGTATTTCCTTTCTCCTCTATATTTATGTTGGGAAAAGAAACAAGAAGGTGAACAGAATGATTTAGAGAGAATTCAATACAACCTTGAGCATAAATGAGGAGTTGGTTATAAGATTTACTCTTTCATTATGAAAAAACAAAAACTGGGGAATAGAGACATTAAGGCATGCAACTTGGATACTCTTCTAGCTGAGGTCAGAGCAATAAGTAAAGCCATCTTCCAAGAAACAAACTTTAGGGAAGTATTAGGTGAAGATAAAGTTAGTTTCTCTACAAAACAGAAATTCAGATCCCATGATGTTAGGCGGTCTAATATTTAACAACCCTTTCATGAACTGCTTCAACTGGAAAGAGAAGGAAAAGAGAATAAAATAGCAAACAAGCTGAAATGGTAAAAGACGTACTTTGAATGTGCTGGTAAAATACAAGCCATAGTTGAGGAAATTTTCACAGGTATTGGAGAACTAGTGGCACCTCTGCCTGGGATGGGTCATAGCTGCCAGTACAGCACCACTTAGAACATATTTCCATTTAGCTAATTATTACTTTCTAGTAGCAGGTTTTCTAGCCATGCCCTCTGTAAACAGGTACCTAAAAGGATCCAATGTCTATCATCCAAACACTCAGGTTCAAGTGCAAAATGCCTAGAATGTTGGGGTAGGTGACAGATCCCTTGCCTTGTGTGAGTAGGTTCACTCTGTGAGGAAGCTTTTGGTAAATGCATCTGGCCTGAAGCATGATGAGAGAGAACCAATATTGTCTGGGCCAAAAGGCAGTTACCAGAAGACCAGGAGAATCTTGGGAGAGCTATTCTTGATCTTTAGTAGGACTCTGCAACCATGTACGTGTGTGTGTGGGTTTGAAGACAGAGGAACATTCCCATCCATGGGAAAGAGAAAGCACTTGGTTTTCCAAGTTTGTTTGCAATGAGTTCTAGCACAGAATTTCTTTAACTGTTTGTTGTTAGTTGAGGCAAACTAATCTATTCTGGGAGTTCCTCCCAAGTGCACAATCTCCTGGAAGACATCTGGGTGTAACATCCACTCATGAGGGTCTGTCCTGGATCTGCTAATTGAGTCTGCTACAGTGTTTTGCTTTGACTGAATGTAAGTTGCCTAAAGGGAAAGACTGTGCTGAGATGCCACCTCCCAAGCAATCATGGTTAGTCTGCACAGGGGATAAGACTTGCTTCCCCTGTTTATGTACATACCACATGACTGCAGTGATGTCCATTACCACTAATAGAGCTCGTGGAGTTCACAGATGATTCAAGATTCTGATGAAATCCTGTGTAGTATCGGATGGAAGCGCTTAATAAATTTACTTGTGCTGCAGTACTTGGCCTTGTTCTATTTGTTGTTTTAGGTTTTTATTACGTTATAGTTTGTCTTTGCGGCTTGGGATGATTCAAGGCTTGTAATACATTTATCAGGGACATCATTTCTACGTGACTGATGCGTTTCTTTTTGAAATGGGGATCCCAAATACCCTGTACTTTGAGTCCTTTGGAAACAGGTCCCCAGGCAGTCTGATGAATCTGTTTTCACAAACAGAGTTGGGGGGGGGGCTGGGTACAGCTGAATCTGGTTTCCGAACCACCGTAGCTCTTTCTTGACAAATCCCAGGATTGACACAGAAAAGGACAATGGGATGCTAGTACTTAGAATGGACTTGGGAAGCAACTGAATCATCCTCACGTGGAGTTTCGCTAAAGAAACCACTAGGATAACAGAGACCATGCAGCCCAGAATGCTTTGGCATTTCCTTGCAATGGTTACAGATTAATGAGTCAGATCTAATAACTGTAGATGATAAAATTAAACCTTTTCTGATGGGAAATAGGCCTTCACAAGGGAAGTGTCCAGACATCTTAGAAATGTCAATCGGTGAGATGGAATTAGGGAAGATTTCTCTAGATTTACACTGCAATCAAGTTTTTGAAAAAGTATTATGCTAGAGAGAAGAGATGTCTGGGTCTCTCAAATTGATTCTGATAAGATGAGGTAGTCATAGTAGAGATAAATGTCTGCAGAAGGCAACTACTGGAGCTAGGCAGTTTGCGGACACCCGTGGAGCTGTGGAGAGTCTAAAGTAAAGTAAAGATACAAACTTGAAAATGTAATCCAGACACACAAAAAATATACAATGCCTGAATTAGTATATGAAAATAAGTGTCCATGACATCTAGAGTTACTACAAATGACTGTATTGGAATAAGGGGGAAAAAGACTGGAAGGCGAACATTTTGAACTCCACCATTTTTAGAAATACGTTTAGAATTGAAAGATTTAATACCAGTCTTCAGGTGCTTTCTTTTTTTTAAGTACCAGAAGTAAAACCCTTTCCTAGCTAGGATGGTGGAATACAGTCTGTAACACCTCGTGCAAATATTTCTGACAGAATCTGAGGAACATGCTGTGACACCCCCAGCACTGGCCCAGTAATCCAAGGAACCTCAATCCTCACCACTAGCAACAGTGGGGAACGTACACACTGGGAGGATGACAAGTACACACACAGTAAAGTACAATTTCCCTTAACAGCACATAGAAACCACAGTCAGTCTGGGGCTGGTTTCTTCTTCTTTCTCCAGATCCCCATTAAGACCCCACACTGGCACAGCTACACAGTTGAGATTTCAGCGGAGTGGCCAAGCTAAGACCTCCAGCACCCTCTCTGTCCAGCCAGTGCTTTGTGTCCCTGCCCAAGTAGCTGACATACACACACACTGAAATTTGATTTACATACACACACACCTGAGAAAGGCTAGCAGAGGTTTACTAGGTATGCCCCCTTCTGCACAGACTATAAGATAGTTTTCACTGTCACTATCCAGCTCTGTATCAGCTACTTTAAGGCCCTTAGCAAAGGGTGTCCAATCTTACTGGGTAATGTTACCATTAACCCAAATGGTAGTTAACCAAGCACCAGGCTATTAGGAGTGGCATGCACAATGTCACCAAATAGATATGCAAGTACTGTAAGAGCTTAAAATCTCTAGACAGACTAGCCACAATTGAAAGATTTAAATATATTTAATAATAAATAAAAAGAACAAGAAAATACTCAAATAATCAGTTACACCAGAGTTTAAAATCACAGGAAATATTTAAAACAACATTGCAGGACAGTCTCAAATAAATAAAGAAAACATCTAAGCTATACTTTACTATATTCCTATCTGAATCTAAACGAGTTACTATGCCCTAAAAACTTACTTACAGCAAGGCAAGTACAGAGGTGGTGGGTGGATGTTCTTGTTAAGTCAAGGACAAAATACAAAATGCCCCCCCCCTCTCTCAGACAGCTCTTAAATTAATATCAAATTTTACTGCTGGGATACTTGCAGCATGCCACCACTTTTTGACAACTGACCAGTTCCCCCAGCTAAACTCCTACTACTAGCATTTAACATCTCCCTGTGAAAACACAAACAAGAACCTTCTTAGATCTTTTGTCAAATGGTGGAAGTCGTAAAATACTTTACATTTCTCCACATGTAAAGAATATACAAAAAAAAATCTTCTAGTTCTAGACACTGTCTGCGACTGCACTTAAACTGAGAGATAACATATTTTGTTTATGGCCCAGCAATAAAGTAATTTAACCTCAACTATTCTTAAGTTTTGCAAGTTACTCTCCTGTTAAAATATATGCATCTAAACTGTTACACTAGTGCATATACATTTCTGCTCAGTACTTTAAAAAAATATTTTCTGTTCCAGCAGTTTGATATACACACAACACAGTTTTAATATAGTGGTAACACAAGCAAAATCATCATGCTGGTATTCACAAATGATATATTACTATTTACAAAATTCCAGATAGCTGGGCTGGCAGTATTTGCTTTTGTTAAATTTCTACATAAATCATATTAATATTCACAAATTACATGTATGCGACCCCCCCCCTCCCTGAAAACTCAAGCTAGTTTTTCAAGTGTCCCTTGAGAAACTCTGCTTGAGAGGGTTGACTATCTGGGAATACCTCACCCCATTCCCTGTCTTGAAACCCCACTGCGGTGCTGCACTGTCATATCATATGCATGCAACCCTAGGCTCCACCTTAGTAACTTGGCATTTTGCTGGCTATCTCGATGCAGCCATGTTAAGAGATTGTGTCTGTAACTACAGTGAATTTCCTTCCAGACAGATAAGGCTGAAGTTTCTGCAGTGCCCACACTATAGCCAGACATTCCTTTTCTACAACTGCCTAGCATTCCTCCCTGGAATGGAGTCTAAGACTCAAACATATCACTGGGTGGTCTTCTCCCTCTGAGACCTGGCTGAGTACAGCCCCCACCCCCATGGTTTGAAGCATCCAACTGCACAACAAATTCTTTGCTGTAATCTGGACTGGCTAATAAAGGGAGTCCTCCCAAAGCTCCTTTAAGCTTTAGGAATGCTTGCTCACATGCTGGGGTCCACACTACCTATCTAGCTTGTTTTTCCTTGTCAGGTCGGTGAGGGGAGTAGCTATGGTACTATAACTGGGGACGAACTTTCTGTAGTACCCTGCTGTCCCCAAGAATGCCCTCACCTGCTTTTTGCTAATGGGGACAGGCTATGCCTGAATGGCTTCCACTTTGGCAGGTTCTGGCCTGATCTTACTACTTCCCACTCTGTCCCAGGTAGGAGACCTCTGCCATACCCACCTGACACTTACTGGGCTTAATGGTCAACTCTGCATTCTGTAGTCTGCCCAGCACCTCCCTGACCTGTTTAAGGTGTTCTTGCCAGGAATTGCTGTAGATGGCAATATCATCCAGGTAAGCAAGGGCAAAATATCCTGCTCCTGCTAGGATGCAATCTACTAGCCTCTGTAAAGTCGCTGGGGCACTTTTCATCCCAAAGGGCATCTTCGTGAACTCATACAAGCCAAAAGGAGTCACAAAGGCTGACCTCTCTCTAGCACTGGGAGTCAAGGGGACCCAACGGTAACCCTTGGTAAGATCAATAGTAGTAAGATACTTAGCCCCACTCAGCTGCTCTAGGGCTTCATCTGTCCTAGGCATGGGGTAAGCATCTGACTCTCTGCGACTATTTAATTTCCTGTAGTCCACACAGAACCTGGTGTTGCCATCCTTCTTTGGTACCAGCACCACTGGGGAGGCCCAGGGACTGCTGGACTCCTGGGTTACCCCTAGTTCCAACATTTCCTGCATCTCCTCCCTCAGAGTCTGTTTGACTCTCTCAGGCATCCTACAAGGGGCCTGTTTAATAGGCCTTTGGGATCCTGTATCCACATGGTGATGCACCAGGTGGGTGCACCCTGGTTTCCCAATGAATATGCCCCCAAACTCCCGTAACACTGCTCAGATTTCTCAAACCTGGGTAGGGGATAGCTGCTGGGACATTGCAACCCCTTCCACTGAGATGTCAGTCTGAGTCTCACTGAGATCAGTCACCAGAACCCCTTAAGACTCTCCTGCCATCTACTGCAAATACTTAGCACAAGGGCCACCCTATTGTGGTAAAGTTTCATCATGTTAACATGGTACAGTCTGTGCCCCTGCCTCCTGCCTAGCAGTTCTACCATGCAGTTAAATTCACTGACCTTCCTTACCACCTTGAAGGATCTCTCCCAAGCTGCCTGCAGCGTGTTGTGCCTGACAGGAATGAGAACCATAACCTGCTGCCCTACAGCATACTCTCTAGCTCGAGCATTCCTATCATACCAAACATTTTTTCTGCTGTTGGGCTTCTGCCAGGTTCACCCGGGCTAAATCCACAAGTTCCCTGAGCCTTGTCCTCAGGTTTAGGACATATGCCACAACAGACTCCTTGTGGGATTCACACTCACTCTCCACTCATCTCAAATCAAATCTAGAAGTCCTCTCACCCTATGCCCATATAGCAACTCGAAGGGTGAAAAAACAGTGGATTCCTGGAGCACTTCTCTGTAAGCAAACAATAGATGGGGCAAATACTTGTCCCAGTCGCTCTTAAACTGGTCTGCAAATGCCCGTAGCATGGTCTTTCGTGTAGAGTTTAACCTCTCAACCAGACCATTACTCTGGGGATGGTAGTGGGTGGTCTTTAAGTGCTTCACCCCACAGTGCTTCCACAGACAAGCCAGAAGGTCTGACATGAAACTGACACCTCTGTCAGTTATTTCTTTTGGGAAACCTACCTTGCTGAAAACCTCTAACAAAGCATTAGCTACCTTTTCTGCCTCAATGGAGGACAGAGCCACCACCTCAGCGTATCTGGAAGCATAATCTGCTACCACTAGGATATACTTTCTCCCTGTGGAACTTGGGGAACTCATAGGCCCCACAAAATCCATAGCTACCCTCTAAAATGGCTCCTCAATCACAGGCAAAGGCATCAAAGGTGCTTTCACATTGTCTCCTGCATTGCCTTTCTTTTGGCACTGCTCACAGGTTCTGCAGTACCCTGTTACATCTCTAGAAATCCCAGGCCAATAAAAGTAATGCATAATACATCTTTTGGTATGCTTTATGCCCATATGACCTACAAAGGGAATATCATGGGCTATGGTTAGAAGTGCCAGATGGTACGCTCTGGGCACTACCAACTGCTGTATTCTCTCACCCACTAGCCCTCCCTCAGGGGTCCACTCTCTTTAAGTAATCCTTTGTCCCAGTATACAGATTCCCCCTTCCCTTGAGAATCAGGTGCCTCACTAGCTACCTCTCTCAGGCCTTGCACTGTAGGGTCTGACAGCTGAGCCTGTCTCAACTCTCTCTTTGTAACCCTTCTCAGCTCCCCTTCCACAGGAAGTGTAGCATCCTCTGACAGCGGTTCCTCACTGTTAGCCTGGGTACTACTACTCACCTCCGTACTTGCAGTCACTCTGTCCAAGGGAACGTCAGTACTCTGTGACTCACACCTTCAGTCTCAGTCTCATTGCTACAGGTTAGCTCCCTCCCTGAAGTAACCACATCAGTCAAGGCTTCAAGTCTGCGGTCTGTCTGGGTCACCCCCAGGCTACCAGCCCCACATGCTTGTCTCCAAGCCTGACTACATGTCACTGCATGCACATAAGGTACTGCATTATCAACATCATTCCCCATCAGGACATCTGAAGGGATATCCTCAAATACACCTAACTGCTGGCTTCCTTTTCCACCCTCCCAGTCAAGATGAACCCTAGCCAAAGGTATTTGGAATGGGGTCCCCCCTAAAGCTCTGACTGGAGTAGACTGCCCAAGCAAGTAGTGCTCCTCTTTAACCACTGCAGGCTTCACAATGGTTAGGTCAGAGGTTGCCTCTCTCTTTGCAGTGACTTCTTTCCCATTTACTAAGACAGGATATAACCTCTTGTGGTAGTTTGGTACCCTTGTTGTTTCGAGACAACTTACTGTTGGCATTCTGTCATTCTCACTTACTGGCTCTCCCACCCTTTGTTCCCCACCTTGCCTCTGCGGACATCTATATGCTACATGACACCACTGGTTGCTTTTAAAGCATTTAACCATTGATCATGGACATGTACCTGGACTAGTGGCTTCCCCTGCTATCGGTGGACACTGTTGGGGCAGTCTAGGCTGCCCACCATGGGTTCCCTCAGAACCATGAGCAGTACTGGGCATCCCTTTCCTGTGCAGTGATGCCCTGGTTGGTAGGTAAAGGTCTCCCTTCTTCCCCAACTCATCTGCAATACTGCATTGCTTATCTGCTAACCAGATTCTCATGTCCTCAGGCAAAGTGCTAAGGGCTTGTTCCCTCACCAAAAGGTTTACAAACCCTTCAAAAGTAATGACCTGACATCCACTCACCCACCTATGAAAATAAGTCCTTCATTCAGCAGTATATTCACACACACCTTCATCTGCCCTGAGTCTATGCTCACAAAATGTTTTTCTATCTGCTTCAGGTGTCAACTTAAAAACATTCTAATAGACAATTTTAACTGTATTATAATTTAAGCAATCAGTATCAGACAATTTAGAAATAGCAGTTACAGCTTTACCATGGAGTAAGGGAGTTAGGAACCATACCCACAGCCCTTGGTCAACATTATACTGTTTACATAACCTTTCAAACATATGAATGAAACTATCAACATTATCCCCCCACTGTAAATTGTGGAAGACATTTACTGACTTTTATTGCTTCTGGGGTTCGTTTACTCCCTTCCCCATTACCCTCCATAACCCTGGCAAAGAGTCAGCGTCTCCTTTTCATGTTGTCTTTGCCTCTCATTCTCCCCAGTTCCCAGATGTCTCAGTTTCTCATTTTCCTCAGCCTCCAGACATCTCAGCTTTTCATTCTCTTCTGCCTTCAGGCATCTCAATCTCTCTGCTGATTCTATTTCCAAATGTTTGGCCTCCAGTTCAAGTCTCTAATTCCAGACGGATTTGTAAGCCCTCTGTGGAAAGGTTGAACTGCCTATCTGCTGAGTTTTCTATATCTCCAAGGCCAGTCTAATTGTCCTCCTGGTTGCTGGTCTGTGATGCAGCTGTGCCCAAGGCTACAATCATTTCTGCTTTAGTCAGGTTGGCATGCACCAGTCCTTCAGCCTGGCACATCTCAGCCAACTAGCTCCTTGTCAGCTTGCCATACTCCTCTGCTGATATGCTTGCCTGCTCTCCCTGACTAACCAAGCTAACAAAAAAAAAAAATAAATAAAACAACTGTGATATGTTCACTGTGTTGCTGATTGAGAGTACAAACACCTTCCTTAGTGACCACTTTTTACAGGCTACAGGAATTCAATATCCACACCACTGAATCCTAATAAGTGGATTTCTCACCACTACAAGCCAATCAATATTTGATGTGGATATTCCACCACTGCCCACCAATTAATATGTGATACCCCAACACTGGTCCAGTAATCAAGGAGCCTCAATCCTCACCACTGGCAACAGTGGGGCAGGTATACACTGGGAGGATGACAAGTCCACACAAAATAAAGTGCAATTTCCCTTAAGAGCACACGGAGACCACAGTCAGTCTGTGGCTGGTTTCTCCTGCTTTCTCCAGATCCCCAATAAGACTCCCCACTGGCACAGCTATAGAGTTGAGGTCTCAGCTGAGTGACCAAACTAAGACCTCCAGCATCCTCTCTGTCCAACCCATGCTTCATGTTGCCCAAGCAGCTGACACACACACACACACACACACACACACACACACACACACACACACACACACACACACACAAACTGGGAAAGGCTGGCAAAGGTTTACTAGCTATGCCCCCTTCTGCCCAGACTATAAGGTAGTTTTCACTGCCACCAGCAAGCTCCAGCTACATTAAGGCACTTAACAAAGGGTGTCCAATCTTACTGTGTAATACTACTGTTAATCCAAATGGCAGTTTGGCCAAGCACTAGGCTATTAGAAGTGGTCTGCACAATGTCACCAAATAGATATGCAAGTACTCTAAGAAATATCTCCAGACAGATCAGCCACAATTGAAAGGTTTAAACTTATTAATAATAAATAATAAAAGAATGAGAAAATACTAGAAAAAATCAGTTGCATCACAGTTCAAAATCTAAGGAAATATTTAAAACAACATTATAGGACAGTCTCAAATAAAAAACAAAAACAAAAAAGCATCCAAGCTATACTTTACTATATTCCTGTCTGAAACTAAAAAAGTTACTATGCCCTAAAAACAAACTTAGAACAAGGCAAGTGCAGAGGTGGTGGGTGGATGTTCTTGTTAGGTCAAGGACAAAATACAAAATGCCCTCTCAGAGTGTTCTTAAATTAATATCAAATATTACTGCTGGGATACTTGCAGCATGACATCACTTTTTGTCATCTGATTTCAGTTCCCAAGTTAAACCTCCATTGTTAGAAACTACCAGCACTTACCATTCTTTCCTGTGAAAACACAACAGAGACCTTCTTAGAGCCTTTGTCAATTGGTGGAAGTCATAAAATAATTTACATTCCTCCACATGTAAAGAGAATACAAAAAAACTTCTAGTTCTAGACATTATGTCTGCTACTGCACTGAAACTGAGAGATAACATATTTTGTTTATGGCCCCAGTTATAAAGTAACTTAACCTCAACTATTTTTTTTTAAGTTTTGCAGGTTAATCCCCAGTTAAAAGATATATATCTGAACTGTTACAACAGTGCATATATATTTCTGCTCAGTACTTTATAAATATATCTCTTCTGTTCCAGCAGTTCGATATACACACAACATACAGTTCTAATATAATGGTAACACAAGCAATTGCATCATGCTGGTATTCACAAAATGACATAACCATTTACAAAATTCCAGACAACTGACCTGGCGGTATCTCCTTTTGTTGCATTTCTACATAAAGCATATTAATATTCACAAATGACATATAATTATTTACAAAATTCCAGACAGCTGGGCTGGCAGTGTGACACATGCTTTTGATTCTTTGGATTAAAAAGGCCCGCTTAATTTGGAGGATTGTACTCCCGGTGCAATCTGCAAGTACCTTGGATTATTTCTAGTACCCAAGCATTGGTTACTTGGCTCCAAACAGGTAAGGAAAAAGTCTCAGTTTGCCTGCTTTTTGAGGGGTTGACAGGGGGAGGGGAAGAGAAGAGAACGAGAGCTTGAATAGTCATGTACTTTTCTTAGATTGAGAAGATCATGAGGACCATTGCCTTTTTTTCTTGGTATCACTCTACCATTTCTTTTTTGTACTGTTATTTTACCGATTTTTGCAACCCTTGGTTAAAAGGCTTTCTGAAACGGCCCATGGCTAGAGGTTATAGATCCTGCTATGCATAGAGACTGGTGACTGAAACACTTATTTGACTCCCTGTATTAACTTGCCCCTTTATTCAAAGCTCTTTAAGGCATCAGAGGAAGAGCTACCAGGACATCCTTCTCTAGGGGAGGCAATAATAATTTGGGATTTAAAATCTTGAGGAAGGCTTTGCATCTTTAGCCTGCCCTGCTATCTTTGTCACTTGGAATGGAGTTGAAAGAGGCCAAAGATTTAGAAGCTCTAGCTTTAGCCACAGAAATGACAGAAGGGTCCACTAGAAGACTTCTGAAGAGATATTTGTATGATTCTGACACCTGATAAAGCCTGTAATGATGTCAGGTATTGCCAGCTATGCCAGGAGAAGTAAGGATGTGTTACATGCCAGCACAGCTAGCTGGAATTTTGTAAAGAAGTATATGTCATTTATATATCAAACTGATTTGTACAGATTCTTGTGTTGAAAAAATTTATTTCTAAAGCCACTTGTTAAAAATATATCAACAGTATGCCCTGCAGGACAGAAAAAAAACTATACATGTATTATTTTAACTGTTTAAATGTACACCTTTTAAACAGAAGATACTGGAAGAGAAGTGGTTAATCTCAATCCACTTAGTTTGAAATTAAATTACCTGGCTTAGGCCATAAACACTGTATCTTACATTTCTCAATGCAACCAGAGACAAACATTCTGTACTAGGAAGCTTTCTGCATTGTCTCTGAGGTAAACTAATTGCTACTCTGGAAGGGTGGAGGTTTGAAAATTTTTTTCTTCCAGGAGCTGCAGCAGATCTTAACAAGGTTCTGTTTGCGTGTATTACTGAAGTATATATGTGCTAAATCCCGACAGCTTCTAGTCAAGTAGGGTACCATGGGAACCAGAAGTCAGATGACCAAATGTATGGGATGTCATTCTGCAATCAATCACTAAAAATGATACATTAATACTATGTCAGATTGAAATCTTATTGCAGTCTCTTTCTGGAACCTGACAGAGAAGGACCCCTTCACAGGCTTCATCTTGCCTTGCTCAAGTAAGCAAACTAGGGAATAGTAATTCATTAGATTAGTCAGAAAATATAATAAGATTAGTTAAGTACTGTTTTCTGTATCTGTGTGAATCTATTTGTCTGTGTTATTTTAATATTTCCTGAAAATGAAACTCTGGCGTTTACTGTAAACAGATATTCAGTATTTTCATGTTATTTTCTTATTTATTATTAAACGTATTTAAACTATTCATTGTTACTAGTCTTTTACAGAATATTTTAATCTCAGAGTACTTGTATATCTAGTGACAGCCCTGGCCGCTCCTGAAAGCCTTGCTGTTGGTCAAACTACCATTTGTATTAATATTAATTTCACTCAGTATAATTGGGTACTGCCTTAGAGAAGCCGACTTTGGAGTGTCTGGTGGTGATTTAACTACCTTATAGCTTACAGTCTGGACAGAAAGGGGCATAGCTAGTAAGGGTGTGTGTGTGTGCGTCAGCTGTTTGTAGCAAGGACACGAAGCACTGCTTTCACAGAAAGGGTGTTGGAGAACTTGGCTTGGACACTCGACTAAGGTCGCAACTTTATAGCTTTACCTGTAGGGAGTCTTACTAGGGACCCCGAGAGAGAGAGAGAATTCCAGACCCCAGACCGAGTGTGTTTCCTGTGTAATCTGAAGGGAAAGTGTGCCCGATACAGACAGCTGCTTCTGGAAATACTGGATGCATCCATTTTTGTTCCAAGTGAACATCCCTCTCCAGTGCCAGTGGTGAGGAATCAGGCTCCTTGATTACTAGCCCAGAGTGGGGAGGTCACAAAGCCTATCATGCTTTTTAGGTGCAGTGAGTTCACCATCAGGGGAAGAACATGCCTCCAAAGCCCAAGAACAGGAGAAATTGCTAGGGGTTTTAGGGAATCTGCATTCAGAAAATCACAATACATTACCCATGTTTCTGAAATGTATTTTCTTTCCCATTTAAACAGATCTTTCAGTTTGGAAACTGTCAAAAAGAGAGATCTCTGGAAAATTAGAAAAAAATAACTTTCCTCAGATTCTGCTTCAAACTGCACTGAAGAGGTGACACCATCATCATACTAATGAGACTCACAATGGATAATCTAGGTCTTCTGCCTCCGAAAGAAACTCCACACAGAAAAAGAAGAGGGAGACCTTTCTCTCTCAGAAAGGAAGGGAACTGGAGTGAAAGATTTTTTTAGCTTCAAGGGTAATTACTAGACTAACACCACCAGGGGGTCTTTTTAAGCTTAGCCATGCTTCCCAAAGATAACAATCAACCCCTTTACCTTCTGCTTGTAAGGTAAACACTTTAACCATTATGACAACTTCCAACCCTTTACGTCTTGCTTGATAGTGTCCAAATGCCTGGCCCTCTAAGAGTTAGCCTGCTACCTCCTCTCTTACTAATACTCCCACTACCAGAAGACATGAGGCAGACAGGCAGACTGGTTACTCCGAATTGTCCATAACTGTATGACACAAAAAGTCACGGCAATCTATTCCTCAGTTGCCTAGTAAACTCTATAGAAGGTAGCAGCTGCTCACTGGATTCTTACAGGAGTTAGATGTCTAGCACTGGATGGACGGATTTAGTCTTCCATTCATTTGCCTTTTTTTCTTTCTAAAAGTTGAGACGTAACATTATAGCAAAGTGAATGAAGATTAATATCAAAAGCATAAAAGTTAAAATACATATCATGAAATAAAATGCAAAGTCTCAAAAAGAATTTATACAGTAAAACAAAAGACCAACCTAATTACATACATTATGGACAGCATGTGTCTTGAATATTAATAAAGACAGACAATGCTATATTCTAAACTGCAATCCACACCTCAGAATAGGATTTCGGGTCCTGCTATAGTACTACACTGCATTAATTCCATATTTATCCAATAACAATATAGGCCACTACTGACTGTTAATCAATGAAGGTTCTGTTCTCATAACAACACTCTTATTAAAGAAAAAAAAACTTTATTGAATTATCACTTGTGAGACAGGTAAACTTAATTTAAAAGTAAGCAAACTACATTGCCAAGTTTACATTTACAAACAATATACATTCCGCATATTCTTCTATGCAACACAATTGATCCAAAATTACATAAATTGTTGAATTTCTGCCTTTTAATAAATCTAATTCCTCCTACAAAACATTTTCTACATGTACTGTTCCCACAATTTCCATTTTCATATGTAATTTGCTCCTACCCTATTCCACTTCCTGTTCTTTACCTTTGTTACAATATTTACTACTTCAGTACGGTTAGTTCAGACAGATTTCCATTTTCTAGTAACTGCACTTTTGGTAGCTACAAGAATTAAACTTAATAATGTCTTACTTTGTCTAGGCAATTGAGATCCTGTATCCCAGCTCAAAAACAACATTTTTTTCTTAGACTCATTTGTTCACCTAGTATTCCTGACAGGGATATACTCGGTGAGCATTTTGTCCAATCTAGTATATTTTCTCCTCTCAACTCCAACATTTGCCATCTACCTGAGAAAAGAATTCTTTGGAATCCGATTGGGGTATAAAAGTACCTATGCAAGCACTTCAAAGCAAGAATCCTAAATCTTCTAGACTGTGTCATATATGTCCTCCCATTGTTTCCTTTTCAATTACTTATCTAATCTCTCCCTTCGGAGACTTTTCTGACTGCCTCAGACTGACTGCTATAGTTACTGTGCAAAATTTATATGCCCTGCTGATTATCCCCTTTTTAACAGCAGCTTCCATTCTACATTCAATTTAACTCAACTAGTGCAGGTCTTTCACTTAGGATTCCCTTACCCTTTCGCTTTGTGTAAGCTTTCTGCTACTTTATGAATATTCCTCCACCTTAAGGATCTGCATCCAAAATCCCACTCTCTTTATTTCTTGAATTTCCCTCCTGCTTCAAAATAATTACTTTCCATTTTGAATTGTAGCTTTCTGGTTGTGTTCTGTGCAAGAGCCTTAAATGTGTAGTTCTAAAATGTCCCTTCAAAATTAGGTAATCCTATTTGTTATATTGGAAGGATCAACTTATCCCACTTGAATCTTGCCCTCTCCCCCTCCCAGATAAAATCCACCAACTCTTTATTAACTGTTATCCCCAATGTCTCCTCCAAGTTATAAAAATATGCCTGAACTGTGTATAAAAGTAAAGGAACTAAAACATATTTACTGCTTGTATCTTGCTATTCATATCCAGAGGCAAGAGCTTTCAGTTTGTGTATTACCTTTTTAGTCTCTTCCCACATATCCTTAGCCATAATAGAATCCTTTTTAACCCATACTCCTAAATATTTAATTTTATCATGTCCACATAAATATGGGTATTGTTGAACCAATTCATGTGTAAGTAATAGCTTACAGCTATAGCTTTTGTTTTATCTACACTAATTTTATATCCTGAAAAAACTTGGAAGTGTCTCAGAATGTTCCACAACGCTGAGATATTCTTTTTCTGGTTTTATCAGGCACAAAATAAGGTCATCTGCAAATAAAGCCAACTTTTCTTAATCACCATACCAATTACATCCAAATGAATTTCCGAGTCCCTTGTTTTCTTTTTCTCACAAAAGAACTCTTGATCAGTCGTGTACCAGGATGGATAACGTTATGAATTCTGGAACTGCTGGAGAGCAAGGCTTTTTCCATTTTAATGTAGTTATTTTTCTGGCTACTGCTGAAGTACAACAAAGGTCGGGATATTGATATTTACATATAAAATAAAGGATTGGCTTTCTATACAACAAAAGATAATTTAACATAAATGTGTCTCTCCTCAGTGACTGCATGAATGACTGGAAATCACTCCACAAATCAAACACTACTGTAGAATCATACACAATGTGATTTCAAATCAGCTATTATATCCACACTACATCTACAAAACATTTTAGATTTTTAACATATCTTCCATATTCTGCAATGGTATAAAAAAGACCTGACATATGTATTTCCATAGCTTCCGAAAGGGAGACGAGGTAGTCTATTATGCTGCTGAACTTAGATCACCGAGTTTCGTCTTTGTCAGAAACATCAAAATTAACATCATGCATTAGAAATTTCCAATGACTCCAAAATACGTTCCTTACAAATAATCAAAACTTTATACAATTTAGACAAAATAAGACTTGCCTGGTTTTTAGATAAAATTAAATATTCAAATAATATGGATATTCTTTAAAATTATTAATAGACATATCTTTAATTTAGTGAAAGTAAAAGCTCACACACTGAATTAGTCCCCAATCTCAGACACAAATACATTTTTATTAAAACTCCTCAGTGGACATAACTTTTGTTCTTGCCTAAATAACCAATAAACTAAATTCTCTTCTTTGCAAGTTATCATTTTCTCCAGTTTTATTTTAAATACATATGTCACTACACTGCATAATTTAGTTAGATCTTTAATGCTTCTTTACCTTTACTACCACATGTTCACAGATCTAGGCCTGCAAATAGTCAAATCTGATCAGAAGCCAACCTACTAAACAGCTAATTACTAATACTACTGCACAGAAAGAAAGCATTTCAGGTTACCTTTAGTAAGCTAGTGAGGCTGACTTTCCCACTTAGTATCTACAAGTGAATTGTGCATTTTTTTTTAGACACCAAATTGTTACATAAAGGTTCACTTACTACAAGCAGTTCTAGCATTTGACAAGTTGCTAAAAAATCTAAACACGTTTGATTGCAGTCACTGTACCATATACCACTGGCAAGAAAATAATTTTGCATAACACCTCAAAGGAATCCACAGTCCAAGAGGATACCATAATTAAAGAAAAGGTGAGTAAGAAAATATGAAGAAAACAACATTTGTCTCACAAAAGACACAAGGAAATAATTTGCAGGAAATTAAACAACTGCTTCCAAAAGCACTGTAAAAGTGTGACTACATTCAAGAATGTTTCCAATGTGCTTAACAGCTATCCTTACAAATAAAGGCCATATAGTGCTTGGGTAGTATGGTCCTTTACTGCTATCAACATTTGTCTGACATACTGGCAATCTTTTCTCCTTGATGATTTGCATGATATACTTCAATATCTGTGAAACAGAGGCAGGAGGTTACTCTTGGAAATTAATAACACAATATACAGGACTTGCTCAAACTTTGTCAAACACCACAGAATTAGTGAAATGTACTACAAGTTTTAAGTTCCTTAATTAACTGTCAGGACAACAATGACCTAACCAGGATATCGGTCACAGCTTCATTTACTGACAAACTAAAACAACTTCAGAAACATGTAACACATGAAATCTGTGTTTATTCATACTTACAATACAATGACAAACTAATAGTAAAGAGACATCATTTTATCACAAAATAATATTTGTCTAGATAAATTTGTAGTTTTTTAGCTACTAACACTTAAATTTGCCAGCAATAAGTAATTAATATTTACCGGTTGCATTCTCTTCAGTTATACTCTACTCAGTGTCATGATACTGACCAACACTATCTCAAATTGTCATATTCATACAATGTCCAGTGTCATGATACTGACCAACACTATCTCAAATTGTCATATTCATACAATGTCTTGTTACAAGAAGCATTCCTAAGACATAAAATACTATCACAGTGTTTGGTAAAATATCTTACGCAGAGTGGAATGTGCCTCCTCCATCACAAATATATACAAAATCAGTACTCCGTGTTACTCAACATTTCGACACTTCTCAGTGTTACTAGACATTTCCAGACATTGACACAAACTATAAGAGAATTA
The DNA here is from genome assembly GCF_019279795.1 of Protopterus annectens. Taxonomy (NCBI): domain Eukaryota; kingdom Metazoa; phylum Chordata; order Ceratodontiformes; family Protopteridae; genus Protopterus; species Protopterus annectens. The sequence goes on along the minus strand of NC_056729.1, from coordinate 1,696,928,096 downwards.
TACATCTACTTGATCAAGCATTAATACTGCCTGTTACTTTACTTCTACTTGCTAATGTCCACAGAATGGTTTACTATTAAAATTTTGAAAATGAAAATAAATTCCATACCTAAATGTCGATTAATTTCGAATCTGCAGATGTACAACTGTTCTGTTAGTCATAAATCTGCAGCAATTGCCGAAAATGTTGACTTTGACATTTTGCGGCAATTAACAACAATGCTACCCTTGCCGTAAATCTCGAACTCCCACAAATAACATCCCATTTTTGCAGGGGATCAAGCCCTCCTGCACCACCCACACCCCCCCTAACTATACATTCCGACTTCGAGATTGCACTGAAGTGAGGAAAGGGATGTATTTCCCGAACAACACTGTACCACGATTGCTGGACAGCCCTTCGAAGGTTTATATTTGCGAATACACAGGACATTTGCAAATATAATGTTCGAACATTTAGAATGTACTCATATGAACTATTCGAACATCTGTAGTTCAAATAATTCATAAACTTACAGTCAGACGTCGAAAATTTTATAGTAAACCCCACAGAATATCACTTTTAATTTGTATTACTATTACCTGCTGAAAAATTAGCCAAAACTCAACTGGGCATCATGGTTACCAAAATACTGAATATCTATGAACCTATAATAAAATCCCAGTCCAGGTTAGGCAGAGTCCCTCACTGACTCTCTTCAAGAGGAATCTTGATGAGTGGATGGGAGATCGTAGGTTTACCCCGGGTATCACTTCTGTGTCACTGTTAGACAGAGGCGCAGTATACTAACCTCAAAAAGTGCATAGCAAAATTAATTTAAAATGGATGGCGAAAGCCAAACACACTCTGGCTAGGCTTATAAATGCCCTAGGGCAGATAGGTTCTATGAACCTATAATAAATAAGTTGTTTGCCTGGCTATGTGGTAGACAGGAATGGAGCTCTTAATGTGACCCAATCGATCAGGGTTTAATTAGTGGCCCCAGCACTGGAAGAATCCGGCATGTTGGGAGAGGGGCATGGTCTACTCACCTTTCCTTAGTGGGGACGGGTAAGTACTTGATAAGGGAAGTGCAAATTCCTCCAGAGGAGATCAGGGAAACTTCACATGCTTGTGGGAAGGGGCAGGGACACAAAATGGCAATGTCTCTTGTGGAAGTGAAGGACAACCAGAGAGAGGAACCCACTGTACATCACCCTTTAGCTCTGCAAGTGTGTGTGTGTGGGGGTTTAGGAACACAGAGCTAAACTGAAAACCCTCAACCTACCACTGAAGGTTGACCCTCATCCTGGTGTTGGGGAATGAATGGGCCATTTGACAAGCAGGGCTCATGGTCAAGAGGCATAACTCCTAACATTATAATCCAAGTTTATATTATGCCCTGTAGATGAACTGGCAACTATCAGGTCCATATTCTCAGTACTACAATTAACAGCAATCTTGCTATATCATATTCACAGAATGTAAACAGGGTGTTACCATCAAACAAAGCCACAACTTTTAGTATCACCCACAATATGAAAACTGACCAAATGACATGCAGACTCCTCTGACAGCAATCATATCTGATCCTCCATTTTAAACAGCTTGGTCTTTGCTAAACCAAGCATAATGCAATACTGACACTAACTTCTGAGAAGCAAACAGTTTTACTTCTCCTCATTCAGGAGACCTAATCAGCACTGGGAAAATGCATCATACTGAAAACCAGTGAATATGTTTTTTTCCAATCACATTAATACTTGCTCTCCAACACATCTAGGCTGCAAGTGCACCTAAACAGAACATGTAGGTGAGCTGTTCAGTGGTGCACGTTTGTCATTGATCACAGAAAAAGGAAACAGTGGAACAATTAATACAATACCTTTTATTGGACCAAAAGAGGTTTTACAATAATACCTCTCAACTGTCCAGATTTTCGCAGAATGTCCAGATTTTTAACTCACATTTTTTTGTTTGTACCTCATAAAATGTGTGGTTTTCTGACAAATCACTGAGGAATGGAATGAAGTCACTAAACAATGACGTATATTTGAGCTTCAGATTTCATATCATTTAGAAAATACATGTTAACACAAATCATGTTTTTCTAGAAACTAAGTTTATACTTTTGGGACTTTGCCCATCCATTATTTTAGCCTTTGTCTAGGCTTCTTGTGTCTAAGAGGTTAAGAGTTATGCAGCTCACTCAAGTGTTCGGACTGCACAAATACATGCCCTTGATGAAGAGTTAGCAAGTCAATGATGCTGATAAAAGCGCTTTAGTACCAACTCGTAAATATAAAAGGAGTATAAAACATTATTTCTGAACTGCTGGCAAAAAAACAACTATTTAAAAAAATACTTCTGCAAGTAACAAAAAAAAATAGTGTACAGTTTGGATGCTTAAACATTATTTACTGAAGCTAAGAAAGGTACCTTGCATATGCCTGCCTGCTTCTCAACCTAATTTTCCCAACTTGCAAAACTCTGTCTCGCTGTAAAAATATCAGTATCCAACTCGCTCTAGAAAGGACTACATTCCTAGCAGCCTCATTCAAAAATTTATTTTGCTCTTAGCCCTACATTGCTTCATTTTGTTTTCTCTCTCCTAAATCACCCTAGAAAATACTTTACACTTTTCAGCTTCCATATCTTTTCTCTCAATATTCACTACAGCCCCCAAAGCCATAGAAACATTCAAAAATCTTATTTTTGTGCTACCAAACTAATAGTAAAGAGACATCATTTTATCACAAAATAATATTTGTCTAGATAAATTTGTAGTTTTTTAGCTACTAACACTTAAATTTGCCAGCAATAAGTAATTAATATTTACCGGTTGCATTCTCTTCAGTTATACTCTACTCAGTGTCATGATACTGACCAACACTATCTCAAATTGTCATATTCATACAATGTCCAGTGTCATGATACTGACCAACACTATCTCAAATTGTCATATTCATACAATGTCTTGTTACAAGAAGCATTCCTAAGACATAAAATACTATCACAGTGTTTGGTAAAATATCTTACGCAGAGTGGAATGTGCCTCCTCCATCACAAATATATACAAAATCAGTACTCCGTGTTACTCAACATTTCGACACTTCTCAGTGTTACTAGACATTTCCAGACATTGACACAAACTATAAGAGAATTATACATCTACTTGATCAAGCATTAATACTGCCTGTTACTTTACTTCTACTTGCTAATGTCCACAGAATGGTTTACTATTAAAATTTTGAAAATGAAAATAAATTCCATACCTAAATGTCGATTAATTTCGAATCTGCAGATGTACAACTGTTCTGTTAGTCATAAATCTGCAGCAATTGCCGAAAATGTTGACTTTGACATTTTGCGGCAATTAACAACAATGCTACCCTTGCCGTAAATCTCGAACTCCCACAAATAACATCCCATTTTTGCAGGGGATCAAGCCCTCCTGCACCACCCACACCCCCCCTAACTATACATTCCGACTTCGAGATTGCACTGAAGTGAGGAAAGGGATGTATTTCCCGAACAACACTGTACCACGATTGCTGGACAGCCCTTCGAAGGTTTATATTTGCGAATACACAGGACATTTGCAAATATAATGTTCGAACATTTAGAATGTACTCATATGAACTATTCGAACATCTGTAGTTCAAATAATTCATAAACTTACAGTCAGACGTCGAAAATTTTATAGTAAACCCCACAGAATATCACTTTTAATTTGTATTACTATTACCTGCTGAAAAATTAGCCAAAACTCAACTGGGCATCATGGTTACCAAAATACTGAATATCTATGAACCTATAATAAAATCCCAGTCCAGGTTAGGCAGAGTCCCTCACTGACTCTCTTCAAGAGGAATCTTGATGAGTGGATGGGAGATCGTAGGTTTACCCCGGGTATCACTTCTGTGTCACTGTTAGACAGAGGCGCAGTATACTAACCTCGAAAAAGGGCATAGCAAAATTAATTTAAAATGGATGGCGAAAGCCAAACACACTCTGGCTAGGCTTATAAATGCCCTAGGGCAGATAGGTTCTATGAACCTATAATAAATAAGTTGTTTGCCTGGCTATGTGGTAGACAGGAATGGAGCTCTTAATGTGACCCAATCGATCAGGGTTTAATTAGTGGCCCCAGCACTGGAAGAATCCGGCATGTTGGGAGAGGGGCATGGTCTACTCACCTTTCCTTAGTGGGGGACGGGGTAAGTACTTGATAAGGGAAGTGCAAATTCCTCCAGAGGAGATCAGGGGAAACTTCACATGCTTGTGGGAAGGGGCAGGGACACAAAATGGCAATGTCTCTTGTGGAAGTGAAGGACAACCAGAGAGAGGAACCCACTGTACATCACCCTTTAGCTCTGCAAGTGTGTGTGTGTGGGGGGGTTTGTAGGGAACACAGAGCTAAACTGAAAACCCTCAACCTACCACTGAAGGTTGACCCTCATCCTGGTGTTGGGGAATGAATGGGCCATTTGGCCAAGCAGGGGCTCATGGTCAAGAGGCATAACTCCTAACATTATAATCCAAGTTTATATTATGCCCTGTAGATGAACTGGCAACTATCAGGTCCATATTCTCAGTACTACAATTAACAGCAATCTTGCTATATCATATTCACAGAATGTAAACAGGGTGTTACCATCGAAAACAAAGCCACAACTTTTAGTATCACCCACAATATGAAAACTGACCAAATGACATGCAGACTCCTCTGACAGCAATCATATCTGATCCTCCATTTTAAACAGCTTGGTCTTTGCTAAACCAAGCATAATGCAATACTGACACTAACTTCTGAGAAGCAAACAGTTTTACTTCTCCTCATTCAGGAGACCTAATCAGCACTGGGAAAATGCATCATACTGAAAACCAGTGAATATGTTTTTTTCCAATCACATTAATACTTGCTCTCCAACACATCTAGGCTGCAAGTGCACCTAAACAGAACATGTAGGTGAGCTGTTCAGTGGTGCACGTTTGTCATTGATCACAGAAAAAGGAAACAGTGGAACAATTAATACAATACCTTTTATTGGACCAAAAGAGGTTTTACAATAATATCTCTCAACTGTCCAGATTTTCGCAGAATGTCCAGATTTTTAACTCACATTTTTTTGTTTGTACCTCATAAAATGTGTGGTTTTCTGACAAATCACTGAGGAATGGAATGAAGTCACTAAACAATGACGTATATTTGAGCTTCAGATTTCATATCATTTAGAAAATACATGTTAACACAAATCATGTTTTTCTAGAAACTAAGTTTATACTTTTAGGACTTTGCCCACCCATTATTTTAGCCTTTGTCTAGACTTCTTGTGTCTAAGAGGTTAAGAGTTATGCAGCTCACTCAAGTGTTCGGACTGCACAAATACATGCCCTTGATGAAGAGTTAGCAAGTCAATGATGCTGATAAAAGCGCTTTAGTACCAACTCGTAAATATAAAAGGAGTATAAAACATTATTTCTGAACTGCTGGCAAAAAAACAACTATTTAAAAAAATACTTCTGCAAGTAACAAAAAAAAATAGTGTACAGTTTGGATGCTTAAACATTATTTACTGAAGCTAAGAAAGGTACCTTGCATATGCCTGCCTGCTTCTCAACCTAATTTTCCCAACTTGCAAAACTCTGTCTCGCTGTAAAAATATCAGTATCCAACTCGCTCTGGAAAGGACTACATTCCTAGCAGCCTCATTCAAAAATTTATTTTGCTCTTAGCCCTACATTGCTTCATTTTGTTTTCTCTCTCCTAAATCACCCTAGAAAAATACTTTACACTTTTTCAGCTTCCATATCTTTTCTCTCAATATTCACTACAGTGCTCATAAACTACCTCTAACAAAAGATCCATTAGAAACATTCCTCCTGCATTACCAATTTTTTTATGGCTTACACATGCTCTTTGTGCAACTCTACTACCAACAAAAGTCCCAACACTATATATCTGCTTCAAATTTTTACTACATAATTCTGTAGAACAGTTGTCTTTCTTTTTTTTTTTCTTTTCCTCTACTGGTTTTTACTTCCCATCCCTTCTAGGTTGTAGCTGAAAATGTCTTTACTGTGTCAGCATGCATACCCAATTATGAAATTAATAAAGACAAACTATTTTTTCTACATTTTTACTCATGAATAAATTGGCCCTTTCTAGCTCAATCCACATTGGTAGTTACCAATCACTTAAAGATGCACAGCAAGAGATGTTTTAAATGTTACCCCTACAGAATGCCTTAATAAACACAAACTGTGAAAGCACACTAAGGGACCGACATTAGGGTAACCAATCTTGCACATTAATGTCTCCAACATAAGTGTCATCATTTGACTGTCTGCTTTGATCGTGTGTTCTTTAATTAAAATTCCCTTTTGGTAATAAAACAGAATGAAGTTACGACAAAATTTTGGGCTAGTGAACTCAAATCAACTTGCATATACAGGTCCAACATTATTTTTCAAGAAAGGTACACAAATGGATAGCTATTTTATAAAATGAAACACCAATGATACCAGAAGTGAGAGAGTCTTTTAGCATAAAACACTTTAATTCGCTATTCGTCAGAACGACTTCATCAGAAATACAAAAAACAACTACAAAAAACACACTTTAAACTTCTTCTTCTTCTTCTTTCGGCTGCTCCCGTTAGGGGTCGCCACAGCAGATCAACTGTTTCCATTTCTTCCTGTCCTCTGCATCTTGCTCTGTCACACCAACCACCTGCATGTCCTCTCTCACCACATCCATAAACCTTACTGTCATCAACTGAATGAAAACCAAACACCCTTTGTAACAACTATCACATTAAAATGAACCATTCCTACACTATTAAAATCTGTTTTATCTACTAAAATGTGAAGTACAATTGAATAAAACAGTTTTTTTTTTGCTCAAACTTTTTTATTTAATTTTCCAACAATAGAGAAAAAAAATATATTTTACAATTTAAATGACAAATTATGATAAACTATGTACAACATTTGCAAAGGCCTCAAGAACAAAAGAGAAGGGAATAGCAAAATAATACAAACATATAAAGAAGGTTATACAATATCCAACAATTCTTGCTTCCAATTTGATTAAGTAGATGAAAGTATATCTGGATTCACTGTCTTAATAAGAGAGAAATCTTTCTCCCACGGATTATTAGTCCATTTTCTGGGAAAAATTCTTAGTTCTTTAGCTTTAATGCTACTTTGTTCAATAAAATCATGAAGTCCTCGAAGGTTGGAATGGAAGATAATTTCCATCTTCTTGTAATGCATTTTTTGGCTACTGCCAAAATTGTCCAGAGAAGATATATTTTTTTGTTATTCGTTATAATAGATTCATTTACATTCAGAAAAATTAAAGATTTGGATAATATAAAAGAATCAGTAAAGATAGCTTTAAGGAAATTACTAATTTCTTTGAAAAATGTCTTAATGAGAGGGCATTCATAAAAAATATGAGACCAATCGACCTTTTATTTCTTAATACTGATTTTTCTGTTTTTTTAAAAAGCACTTTATATTGACTGTGTCGTTTAACCCAGGGTACGTATAAGAAGCATGTCTTAATCGCTATTCCGCCTCTTTTTGCTCTACTATGTTCCTAAAATCACCACCCCTAATATCCTTGTTCACTACTTCAAGAACTGAGAAAGTGAACTTTTTCCAGTTACTGCACATGGTAGAATGCATAAAGAATAAAGCATTGTTACAATTTTTTGTTCTTATCGCATACAAATGTTCCAGTCCGGCTTTCTATGTGGGAACGCATACTGGAACATTTGTATGCAATAACAAAAAAACTGGAACAATGCTTTATATAAGCATTCTATCACGTGCAGTAACTGGAAAAAGTTCACTTTCTCAGTTCTTGAAGTACTGAACAAGGATATTAGGGGTGGTGATTTTAGGAACATAGTGGAGCAAAAGGAGGAGGGATGGCAATTAAGACTGGCCTCTTATATGTACCCTGGGTTAAAACGACACAGTCAATATAAAGTGTTTTTTAAAAAACAGAAAAATCAATATTAATAAATAAAAGGTTTTATTCAATTGTACTTTATTAAAATCTAACTGTTTTATCTACTAAAATGTAGTGTATGGATGGTTCACTTTAATGTGATAATTGTCACAAAGGGTGTTGATTGGTTTTCATTCAATTGATGACAGTGTTTAAAGTGTGCTTTTTGTAGTTTTTTTTTTTTGTATTTCTGATGGAGTCGTTCTGAGAAAACAACAAAACATAAAAGGTACAAATAGCTCGGAGTTAGACTACTGTACTTTTAATTTAAATTTTGTACTTACTATACATATATACATCCAGGTCAGTTAAACAGGATTATATCATGGAGCTCATCCACATAAAAATCACCATAGGTAAGAATCCTCACCATATCAAGGCTAGCTACTGGTCATCATCATCTATGCCCCTAGAGTCTCACAACTCTTACCTAAACCTACTACAGGTGTTCACCACCCAAAACACCCTACTCACAGGTGACTACCCCTCTATAGACTGGGAAATATTCACCACCTCAAACTCACTGGCACGTTTCCTGGACTTTATTAAAAGAAACATCTTGGAACAGACCAGAGGATCAAACATACTGGATATGGTACTCACCAGCATGGGAAGGTTCTGGAGCCCCTGTGTCACGTCCTCACTAGTGAGGTTGGATCACAAAGCTGTCTCATTTGATGTAAAAATCAACCCAGAAAATCCAACTAAACCAGCAAAAGGAATTACTCAAAAGAAAACTACATCCTATTAAGTGACAGTTTGTCAATTCAAGGCTCTCCCCAACCCCAAGCAGAAATTATTCACAGAGTCACTATACAAAAATGTGAATAGCTGCAAAGAGGCTTCCGAAACTAGCAGAAATAATCCTAAAACAAACACAAAAAACAAACCCACTGGTGGAATTATCACCTAAACAGGCTACATAATAAAAGAAGAAAATTTGTAGTCAAAATCAGGAAAAGTAACTCACTTAAAGACAAGTGCTCCCTTATACAAAGTAAACAATAAAATAAGTGGTCTAATCAAGTCCAGCAAGGTCAACTATGAGATGAAGCCTCACAGGCTAAGGACAACCAGAATGCCTTCTTCAGCTATGTCCAAAACCTTAGAGGCAACACACAGTGTACTGAAGTGGTGGTGAATGTTATCACCTACACCAATCAGGATAACACAGCAAATCTACAGGCTGATTAGTTCAGCTCAAACTTCACCCCCAACTCCCCTCCCCAGCTCCACCAGGTGAAATCTCCTCCAACATACTCCTCCCAGCTTTTAACAGGGTCCAGGTGCTGGCAGAACTCACTAAAGCCAAGACCACCACCTCCATGGCTCCCAACAACTTCTCTGGTTGCCTACTGAATAATCCAAACATGACCAATCAGGGCCACTTGAGGCACTCTTCAACCACAGTCATGAAACAGGCTACATTCCAAGTGACTGGAAGACCACAACTGTCATTTTCCTCCACAAGGGAGAACGGTCAACTCACCCAGGAAACTACAGATGCATCACTAACAAATCTAAGATGCAAAACAATGGAACGAATTATCATAGAAATGATAAACAAGGACATTGGCAACATACAGACACCAGACCCATCCCAATCTGGCTTTGTTAAAGGAAGGTCATGCCTACTTAACCTGGTAGACTTCTTTGAGAGGGTCACCAGGACAATGGACAAGGATAAAACATACTGCACATCTTAACCTGGTTAAGGTATCTGATGCAATACTCCACTTAGACGTTGCTGACAAGCTCTCTTAGCTAGGCAAAAACACTCACACAACTCGTTGGATTGCTGGCTGACAGGACACAAGAAGTCAGGATTGATAAGACCACCTCCACTAAGAGACTGGTGACCAGTACAGTACCTCAGGGCTCTGTGCTGGGCTCGCTCCTATTTGGCACCTACTTCTCGGAAGTCAAGACTAACATTAGAGGCCTCTGGCTCATCAAGTTTGCAAAGGACTATAAATTGTGAACTATTATTGATTCCACCAAGACACAGACATCTTGCAAGTGGGCTTAACACAGACAAATGACTGGTGCCAAAGCCATATCCTAAAACTCAATGTCAAAAATTGCATTACAATGTCCTTTGGACAGAGACAGTCAATAAGAAAACTATTATCCTTACTAACACCCTCCCTACAAACCCTTAGTTACCTGCCTACTAATATGTCCCCCCCATATGACACTTTGGATCAAAATGGTTTGGGGTATGTGGCTAGGCTTGTAAGAGCCCTAGTAGTAATTAGCCTAGTAACAACCTATAAACCTGTATTTCACATACTCTGGCAGCTGGCTTACAGGATTAAGACGCTGTTACTCAGCTGTTTCCTGTGGTCCAGTGGTGCAAGGTTCAATTCCCCCAGCTTCTGTTGCCTAAATGTGTAACTCTGAGCAAGACACTTAACCAGACACCTCTCCCGAGCAGAGTATGAAAAAGGTCCATGGAGATTGTATTTGTTTTCCAGGGTAAAGAGCCAAACAAGCACATATATACTCCTGTTCTACACTGTAAGTGACTTGTATATTGTATGTAACTTCACAAATCTTTTGCGATACTTTCTTTCTACTCTATTAACCTAAAAATAATCTTACTCTATGTAATAGGTTTTTCTGTGGAGCTTTTCTCCCTGGGTCACCTCTGAAAAGTTTCTCTTTTTCCTCAGATGGACTCTCCCAGTCAACAAAAGCAATCACTCAATAAATAAAATACATTAGCAGTGATCAGTGAATAACCCAGCCACTGGGGATGCACAAGCCAATGCATTTCTTTGTGCCGGTCCCAAGCCAGGATAAATGGGGAGGGTTGCGTCAGGAAGGGCATCCGGCGTAAAACCTCTGCCAAATGACTTTATGCGGAGAATATTTCATATTTCCATACCAGATCTGTTGAGGCCCAGGTTAACAACGACCACCACCAGTACTGTTAGCCAACACGGTGCTGGCGGAAATTGGGCTACTGTTGACAGAAAGAGAAGAGGAGGGGGAAGGCATGCCCAAAGGCAGGAAGAGAGGAGGAAGGTTAAGATTGTAGCAGTGAGGGTAGGAACTTTGAATGTTGGCAGTATGACTGGTATAGGGAGAGAGCTAACTGATATGATGGAGAGAAGGAAGGTTGATATATTGTGCGTGTAAGAGACCAGATGGAAGGGAAGTAATGCCAGGTGTAGAGGAGGCGGGTTCAAATTGTTCTACCATGGTGTGGACGGCAGGAGAAATGGGGTAGGGGCTATACTAAAGGAACAGTATGCCAAGAGTGTTTTGGAGGTGAAGAGAATGTCTGATAAGAGTGATGTTTATGAAGCTTGAAATTGATGGTGTAATGATGTAACTTGTTGTGTCATTTTCTTTTGAAGAAGGGCATTGGGGGCTGTTCGAAAGTTGGTTATTTATTCAAAATATAATATTTATTTTATATATATTTGCTTTTTTTTTTGTTTTAATGATGAATGTTGTTAGTGCATATGCTCCACAAGTTGGGTGTGTGATGGATGAGAAAGAAAAATTTTGGAGTGAGTTGGATGAAGTGGTGGTGAGTGTACCCAAGGGTGAGAGACTAGTGATTGGAGCAGACTTCGATGGGCATGTTGGTGAAGTGAACAGAGGGGATGAGGAAGTGATGGGTAGGTATGGTATTAAGGAGAGGAATGCAGAAGGTCAGATGATTGTGGATTTTGCGAAAAGGATGGACATGGCTGTGGTGAATACGTATTTTAAGAAGAGGGAGGAGCACAGGGTGACATACAAGAGTGGAGGAAGATGCACACAGATGGATTATATCCTATGTAGGAGGGCCAGTCTGAAGGAGATTGGAGACTGTAAAGTGGTGACAGGGGAAAGTGTAGTTAAGCAGCATAGAATGGTGGTCTGTAGGATGACGTTGGTGATCAAGAAGAGGAGGAGGAGTGTGAAAGCAGTGCCAAGGATTAAATGGTGGAAGTTAAAAAAGGGTGATTGTGAGGTGGAGTTCAGGGAAGAGTTAAGACAGGCACTGGGAGGCAGTGGAGAGTTACAGAACAGCTCGGTAACTACAGCAGAGCTAGTAAGGGAGACTGCTAGAAATGTGCTTGGTGTGACATCTGGACAGAGGAAGGAGGACAAGGAGACCTGGTGGTGGAATGAGGAAGTACAGGAGAGTATACAGAGGAAGAGGCTGGCGAAGAAGAAGTGGGATTGTCAAAGAGATGAAGAAAGTAGACATGAATATAAGGAGATGAGGTGCATGGTAAAGAGGTAGCTAAGGATAAGGCATATAGAGAGAGTTGTATGAGAGATTGGACACTAAAGAGGGAGAAAAGGACCTGTACCAATTGGCTAGACAGAGCTGGGAAAGACGTGCACCAGGTAAGGGTGATAAAGGATAGGGAGGGAAACGTACTCACAAGTGAGGAGAGTGTGTTGAGTAGATGGAAGGAGTACTTTGAAGAGCTGATGATTGAAGAGAATGAGAGAGAGAGAGAAGGTTGGATGATGTGGGGATAGTGAATCAGGAAGTGAAACAGATTAGGAAGGAGGAAGTAAGGACAGCTATGAAGAGGGTGAAGAATGGAAAGGCTGCTGGCCCAGATGACATACCAGTGGAAGCATGGAGGTGCTTAGGAGAAATGGCAATGGAATTTTTAACTAGATTGTTTAACGAAATTTTGGAAAGTTAGAGGATGCCTGAGGAGTGGAGAAAAAGTGTTCTGGTACCTATCTTTAAGAATAAGGGTGATGTGCAGAGCTGCAGTAACTACAGAGGGATAAAATTGATCAGTCACAGCTTAAAGTTATGGAAAAGAGTAGTGGAAGCTAGGTTAAGAAGGGAGGTGATGATTAGTGATCAGCAGTATGGTTTCATGCCAGGAAAGAGCACTACAAATGCAATATTTGCTCTGAGAGTGTTGTTGGAGAAATACAGAGAAGGTCAGGAGGAGTTGCACTGCGTCTTTGTGGACTTAGAGAAAAGCATACGACAGAGTGCCTAGAGAGGAGCTGTGGAAGTCGGGAGTGGCAGAGAAGTATGTAAGAGTGGTACAGGATATGTACAAGGGTAGTGTGACATTGGTGAGGACTGCGGTGGGAGTGACATACGTTTAAGGTGGAGGTGGGATTACATCAAGGATCAGCTCCGGGTCATTTCTTATTTGCAGTGGTGATGGACAGGTTGACAGATGAGATCAGACAGGAGGCCCCGTGGACTATGATGTTTGCAGATGACATTGTGATATGTAGTGAGAGTAGGGACCAGGTTGAGGAGACCCTGGAGAGGTGGAGATATGCTTTAGAGAGGAGAGGAATGAAGGTCAGCAAGGCTAAAACAGAATATGTGTGTGTAAATGAGAGGGAAGGTAGAGGAATGGTGAGGATGCAGGGAGTAGAGTTGGTAAAGGTGGATGAGTTTAAGTACTTGGGATCAACAGTTCAGAGTAATGGTGAGTGTGGAAGAGAGGTGAAGAAGAGAGTACAGGCAGGGTGGAATGGGTGGAGAAGAGTGTCAGGAGTGATTTGTGACAGACGAGTACCAGTAAGAGTGAAGGGGAAGGTCTACAAGAGGGTAGTGAGACCAGCTATGTTATATGGGTTTGAGACGGTGGCACTGACAAAAAGGCAGGAGTCAGAGCTGGATGTGGCAGAGTTAAATGTTAAGATTTGCACTGGGTGTGGCTAGGATGGACAGGATTAGGAATCAGTATATTAGAGGTTCAGCTCAGGTTGGACAGTTTGGAGACAAAGCAAGAGAGGCGAGACTACGTTGGTTCGGACATGTGCTGAGAAAGGATGCTGGGTATATTGGGAAAAGGATGCTAAGGATGGAGCTGCCAGGCAAGAGGAAAAGAGGAAGGCCTAAGATAGGGTTTATGGATGCGGTGAGAGAGGACATGCAGTCAGTTGGTGTGAAAGAGCATGATGCAGAGGACAGGAAGAAATGTAAACAGATGATCCGCTGTGGCGACCCCTAACTTGAACAGCCGAAAGAAGATGATGAGCAGTGATCAGTGAATAAAAACTATTTGCCTTAACCCTACGTACGCAACAAAATCAAGAAAACGCAGATTTGTTTTGTAAGGAAATGTTGACACATTTCTATACCCCTCAGGAGTTGAAATTAATGTTTCTCACAGACAAGAACCATATGCTTAAAATGTGATAATTCGTAAATAGGTTCTTGGGAATGTATGTAGTAGCTTCAGTTCAAAAATAACACTTTTCAGGTAAAGCGTTACACTTAGAAGACAATTTAACCTCAATATAGCAATGTTTTGTTCAGTTTCTACGAAGTAACATGTACAAAACAGATTAGAGGATGGTCGTCTTTAGTGCTAACAGTGACATAAAGTTATAATTAGACAATGAAAAACCAAAGATAAAATCAACAACAAGACAGGTGGAAAAAAAGAAACCAAGAGATTAAAAATGTGAGAGACTGAGAACTATTTTAGGGATCTAAAACATAACTCCAAAGTAAAAAAATAAAAAAGGCCATTAAGGATTCTGTGATAGAAACAACTTAAAGAGGACACCTACAGGGGACAAAGCACCTACAACTTTTATTTGTAAAGTAGACTGCAAAACAGGATATGAAGTCACTAGTTCAAATGTTAAAATAATGAAGACAAAACACTATGGTCACTAGTCAGTTCATGAAATTAAATTATATTGCAAATTGTTAACTTGGGCATTATAAACCTTTTTTAAAGCAGCAATGTTAAATCAAACCCAAGATTAAGATTAGATAAAACAGTCAATTCTGATATTTGAATTTACATGCTTAACAATGGTAAGAGAATAGCCTGACATGAAGCAAGTTTATTAATGTTACATAAACACTAAACTATATAAAACAGTTGCATCAAAAATTAGTGCTAAAATAACAAGTCCACTATGTACAGGGATCGTAAAGCATGTAAAAATGTAAATACCATTCATAATAATTTCTTCCTTAAAGTCCCTTTTTCCTGCTTCCCTTTATTTTCACCCTCACCAAGTAAACACCACATTTTCTAGAAGAAATAATGCAAAAATCCAGCTGTCCCTTCCCAGGAAAAAATATATTAAAAATCATCTTAACACCTTTTTAAAATCAAAACATACTAATACAAATTTCTGTAATGCAGTCTTACAGAACAGAAAACTATCACACACAGTATGTCAGAACCATAAATTAACCTTCAAGATATCTGCCATTTAGATGAAATTTTCCTATACTCTGTTATGCATAACATAGTTCAACACACACTGACAAACATTCAATATTTAAACCAATAAAAAAAATGTTTGAAAAATATTAATGACTAAGACACACTAACCGCAACACAAAACATAAATGCACATATACCATTCTACAGTCTACAAACCCTTCCTCATAACACAACTCTCGATTCCCACACAACTACTTCCTAAAGTTACTGAGACTATTTATTTAAAGTACTTAAAAGTTATTGCTACACAGCTGTATCACAAGCATACCTATTCAGGCATTAACCATGAAATATACCAACCAAAATACTGTGTACTAATTTAAAACATCACCTTGAATTATCAAACACAAATCTCTGTTCCTAAATTATTGACAACCATAGTGCCTGTCACATCACCCACAGAGAACAGTCATGCTGAACTCTCCTTGTCAGCCCATTTTCCACCTTACAATTACTAAATTTTCAATACCAACCAAATGTAACAATCTCCATACAAACCCTCCAAATTCCACACTCAAGTCTCATGATAATGCAACATAAACATACAGACGATGATAGGCAAGCAAGCAAATACATTCAGAAAAATTGATATAGTCAATCCAATAAGAGAAAGACTAAATTAAAATCTGTGCTCTAAATTCTTGGAATCAAACTATTCATTAAATACCACTTATTTACACCTCCATGCCAGTCCCAAATGACCTACAATGCTAATAATACATTACCCAACAAATCAGTATCAAGCAGGGGTACATTACATCATCAAACTCTGTTCATCTTCTAATTAAATTCTACAACCATCATAACTAACGTTACAGTCCTTATCTCTGATCCTACTTCTGCCTACATTCTATCCAAACTAAACAGCGTCAAGCTCTGTTTATCTTTTAAAGAAATTCAGCAACCATCATTAGTAACGTTAGTCCTTATCTCTGATCCTACTTCTGACTACATCCTAAAACAAGTTTTAAGGCGCCCATTTAACAAATCATTCTATAACAATCTCTAAGAAAAACTTCTCCCAAACTACCTTAGATAACTCTAATAGCAATACAAGATCTACATATACAGTCAAGTAAACTGCTATAAAATTAACCTTAATGAAATGCATCACATCTTAGTAATCATTAGAAGTAGAACACCAGAAGAGATGGAAAATACAAGGGCAGAAAAAACATACAGCACATTTTGCACTGTAAATAGACCAGTCACATCCTCTCTGTGACCTTTTAAGACATAAAATGCTAAATGGTCACAATGACAGCTTCAGATCCATTTCATTAACAAGGTTTCTGAAGAGTAAACAAATAATTAAACCACATTACCTTAACAAAACCACTTAACAGGATGCACACCTCATTTACAAAAAAAAAAAAAAAAAAAAAACTATCAGCACTATAATCAGAGCATTAGATCTCTGTTTCAGTTACTCCCATATCATAAAAAGCACACCATCAAGGTTCACCTTCCTGTCTTATAATCATTCCACCACAGTTTATTCTGATTCATCAAAAAAAAAAAAACCTACCAAACATATAAAATGCAAGACCATATGTCATCCACAATCGGACAAGAGGATTCTCAACAGAATTTGTCATAATTAACCAAATGATACACAGAGCAATGCAAATATTCCCTACAAAAACAATGCAACTTTCCCCATAAAACATGAATACTAGTCAAATTATATACTTATGTTATTCTCCTTTTTATACTTTATTTTCTAGTTAAATCTGCAAGCACACATCTAAACAAAATTATTTTTATTTAACGAGTTCCATTAGAATTTCCATCCGAAGTCAATCTTCAGTGTACCATCCAAATCTACAATACAGCACTTCTTTCTCTATCATCTTTATTTCATAAGAACTATCTTCAGACTCATATAAACTTGAATACCCAACCACCATTCACTGCAGATTGAGAATTTGAAATCACATCTTCAAAATTCTCATATATCAAATTAAATAGAAATTTTTATTTCTACATTGTCCCATAACAGAGAGAGAGAGAGAATGTGAATGTTGCGCAAGTGTGCCAATGAAAATTCTTGAGCAATAAAAAAATGGCTTCTCTTTCCACCATAAATGTTTTTGCCCACTTTCCAAGGCTGTAACAATTCGTTGTCGTTTTCACACCAATAAAAAAACTGAGTTAGCAAAACATAAGTTTTCCCATAGCTTTTTCATGCATCACCAATGGCACTGAATAAGCCTTAACTACACCTACAGCCTTACTATATATAATCCCAGGCCAGAACACCTCCATTTCTTTCCTACAGTTCAGGCATCTATCCCACCTACACTTACTCAAGAATCCAATCCCTCAAACCTCAATGTCAATCCTTGTCTTGCAATTCTACCAGTTTATGCTCATCTGTTTTAATACTTCTCTGTGTATTTCAGTCATTTGATCTCCCACTTTTGATCGCTCTGTTGCAAAGACAACATGACATCATGTCAATCGCGAATAATATAACAATTATCTCATTCTTCAACCTCAAAATTTTGGTATATCAATATAAATTTCAGCTGACAATGTTCAAGAAGTACTTTTCCCCATTATCTGTACATTCTTTATTAACGTTTTAGACTCCACAGTTATGACAACTCCAAAACCAGATGTTTGGTATTACTCTTCATAATGTCATCCAGAAAGGTCTTCTTGTTCATGATTTTCCACTTTAACTCCAAAATGCATAATTTAGCTACACTTCACATGAGCTTTTACAAACATTTACAGTTTTAACTTAAATTTCTAGCCAAATGTTTACACTTCTAATGGGAACGACTGAAGATTACCAACATCCAAATGCAGAGAGATATTTCTTCCCTTCCAAAAATATATTTTGACATCTTTTCTAAATGGATTTCACCCAAAGCAATTCACTGCACTCCTCTCCCATTTTTAATCTTAAACTCTGAACAGCTTCTACATCTCATTTAGTCCCATGAGACATCAAACATTATCTGTCAATCGCCAAAATAAAAATACTCACAGTGCAATGAAAACAGTAATTATTGAGCATGTCACTATGGTACATAACAGTATTTTTTGATAAACTCACGACACAGTAACATGACTGAGTGTTCAAAGACCCTTCAAGCAAACTCTTCAATGTTGGACTTTAAAAGACTCAATTAAACATAAACGGAGTGCAACAGAAGAAATATGTTGTAAAAGGGATAATTGTGACAAACAGCTATACATCAACCAGCAAGTAGCGAGTGGAACGAGTACTTTCTCAAATAACATTGTGCGGGATCATATTAAAAGGTTATATTAAACAATACATCCAAATTCAGTGCCTCATCTTCAATCCCACTGTGTGGTAAAGCAAACCAGAAGAAATTACAACGAAGAGGAGAAAAACAAAACAGTGACGTAAAAGTTTTATATATAAAGTCAGTCACCTCGGAACATCTTGATGTAGAAGATGGGGCATAAACTGCAATACAATGCTGGATATAGTTTAAACACTAATCAAATGACAAGTCACCACGTCAACCCAGTGACATGAATGGGGGGTTCAAAACTCAATGAGAAAATTCACCGTGTCATAATGACAAGGTCTGGTAACAACCTTGAGAAAACATGTCCTATCTGGCTGCACCCATTCAAAACCTTATGAAATACGTTCATAATTTCACAAAAAATACAAACAAAAAAGTCTCGGAGCTCACCTCATCAGCACTCAGTTCTTCCATCGCTTTTCTTTTAATGTTGAACTTTTTTGTGGGGCACTTAAAATTAAAAGAAGTGCATAGTCTCAAGAAAATTACTATGGAAACGTTCTCTGTTGTCCTATATAGATAACAGGATTGTTAAAAGTATCTAATTCCTTTAATGATAAAAAACAAGCGAGTACAGCCCCACAAACTATTATTCATCAAAACAACAGGGCGGCCATCTTTAAAATGTCACGTGACCGTGGGGTGAGGGACAGAACGAAAGGACTAATGGGAATACACCTCTAGTGCGGTAGCACAGCAACAGCGGTAGAAGGCAAGGCTTTAGTTCTAATCCAATCAGAAGAGGAATTAGCGGGGCGGTACGAGGCGTTTGATTGGTTGAAGTCTGTTTAAGGGATGGTACGATAGTAGGTAGGACGGCTGGCGAAGTGTGTTTAGGAGGATGCACTATTGGTTTTAGTTTCTTCTTAGGATTTTGTTATTTGTTTTCTATAGAAAACTTGACACCCCTACTAAATTTATCACTTGCAACTGTGCTTTTTGCTCAGGTGACGGGGTTGTGACATGTAATCATAGATGTGTTTGCACACAGTAATTACGAAACTACTACAAACTATATATATATATATACACACACACACGCTCTTCGCAGTGAGGTAGAGATGAAATACTACACAAGCAGAGTGATATGCCTTCTACCATTCCTCGTTCACAGGCAAACAGCTGTTCTGCATTATTTATTTATTTGAAACATGGTAAGCAGATAGAGGCAAATCAATTGACGGGCAATATCTGCGTATACTTTTGGGACGGAAAACAAAGGAAGGCAGCACTTTATAATGCTTATAATGCTGCGCAGTGATGTTTGATTGAAATGCTCAAGGGAGGAGAGAAACAATGTTTACTTTTGGTTGTATGTGATAGGATTCCTTCGTATTCAGTGGGAAATATGTTTTGTCTTGCTCCGTTTGAATTACCGCATAGTACAATGTGCAAAATTGTATTTAGACTCCTGTTGTGAGTACAGATAACAGAAAATGTTAACAAAATGCAGGTTATCTGCAGAAAATATATAACATAAAGAGCGATGGATAAAAGAAGCAGCTTTCCTGAAGAGGTGGTAGTCTGATCAGTAACATAATTTAATAATATATAGCAAAAACGTGGATCTAGGTTTATGGGGGAGGGGACGAGGTAGCTGCCGGCTAAGCAGGATCTATGCATTTTTCTAGATTACTGTTTAATATCCTCGTACATTTTACTAAGATACTCTTTTCCTGGCTTTAGTGTATAGTGGTTAGGCAAAGGGTTTATGCAGTATGAGTTAAATGCTGTGTATGCTTCTCCTACTCAGTATAATTTACAATATTTGCATTGAAATTGTCACAAGTATTAATAGCATTCTTATCTTAGTCAAATACAGCTTTTTACAACTATCAACTCCTTGAGTTACCTTTATGTATAGAATGCAGATTTACTTATTCCTTGTTAACTAAATGTGGGCAATAGATTCTTGGAGCGTTAAGGGGATCTAGTCATTAAAGAAAATAAATATATTCTTTCAATAGCCTTTACACCTAAGGCAGAATTAATTATTTTTTCAAGGAAACCCACATGACTACCAAGCAATGGAAACAAATTAATAAGAAAATGTGCTTAAATTTATAGTAGGATCTGGTAACAAGTTCCATAGTGCAGGAGTGGCAATTCTTGTTAAATCATCATTCCCTGACAATATTCTGTATCAAGACACAAATGATATTGAAAGATGGTGCTACACAGTATATAAAAACAACTTTCTGATAAACCTGCTGTCACAAGTGATAATTCAACAAAGGTGTTTAAAAAACTGTTTTGTTTCTTAATATTTACACCCCCTGCACAAAACAACATGAATTTATTATGGATGTCTATAACTTATTAAATCCATTCCCCAACAACTACTACAGCGTAGGTGGTGATTGGAATGCTGTACCTGACTCCTCAGTTGGCAGAAAAAGCCAAGAGAAGTCATATAATACTAATGTGTCAGCAGCTTTATATGATTTAAGAAGGGACTTAAAACTATTTGATCATGTTCAATTTCAAATGAAAAAGCCATCAATACTAAGATACACCTATTTTTCTCATTGTAACAAAATGTTGTCAAGATTAGATTTTTTCCCTAATATAAGAAGTGTTTTTAAATACCAATTTTACATATCAAACATTGCCTAGATTATTTTCATATCACTCCAGAATTACTTTAAATATCAACTGGTTAAATTTACTTATGACAAAACATATTGGATATAATTGGCTGCTTAGCCAGAAAGATGATATAAAGCAAGAAATCAATCTTGTATTAAATAACTTTTTAAAGGAAAACATTCTATCATCACTTTTACTCTCAAGAAATTCATTACATTATTAACAATCTAAAACCTGGCAAGTCCCCATTTCTGATGGTTTCAGAGTAGATTTCTATAAGACTTTTGTCCAGATTCTCTCCAAGATATTATTATACATATTCAATTATATTAGCATTAAAGGAATCTCTTACCTCTAACTCAATAACTTTAAAACTATCTTCATTCCCAAAACCAAACTAGATGTTTAAAACCCATTAAATTACAGATCATCTCTCTTACCTCTTACCAACATAGATTTAAAAAATCTTTGCAACTTTTTTGATAGACTAAAACATACTGCCTTCTATAATCTCCCCATATCAATCAGGTTTCATGAAAGCTAGGCAAACCTGTGACCATACCTTAACTTTAGAATCTCTAATAACATTGTCCAAAAACTATAATCAACTAATATTTGCTCTCACTCTAGATGTTACCTAAGCCTTTGATCATTTGAACAGTAATTTCCTGTTTGCAGTCATGTTATACTTTGGCTTCCCCAAACCATTATTAATACTATAAAGGTACTTTATTCCAGTGCTCATACATGCTTATATATCAATAAAATAAGCTCTTCTCCCATTAAAATTGTTAATGGTGCATGACATGGATACCTGCTGTCTCCATATCTCTTTAACCTTTATATAGAACCTATATTTCTTTCTCTCTCCTAAACAAAATTAATTTCACCTCATATCCAAAGTCAGTAATACAGCTTTACCATTAACTGCCTTTGTAGATGATTTAAATTTATACTTTAGCCTACCTAATACAGACTTGCCAAAGGTTCTTCATCAAATTAACACCTTTTCAAAATATTCTAATTGCAAGTTAAATTGAAGTAAATATTCAATATTTCCATTAAACCTTAATTACAAATTAATGAATTAGTTTCTAACCTCAGAAATTAAAATCAGTAAATCACTAAAATACTTAGGTACAACTTTTCAACATAACCCCAAATTATTATACCAAGATAACCTTACTAAAATCTGGGCAAATATTAACAATGATATTCTCAGATTGAATAAACAAAATTTTTCCAATACTTTTTAAAGCAGCTATAATAAAAATAAGCATTCTACCTAGACTTCTGTTTTATTTCAACTCATCTTTCTTAATAATACATAAGAATTTCTTTAAAACAGTTACAACAAACCTAAGAAAATTCTTATGGTACCCACAATCTGTTAGAATAATTTACTACAGTTTAATTCAACCAAATAAACAAAGTGGTCTGAGTTTGCCCAATTTTAAATTATATTAGGATATAATTAACTCAAGCAGACTTCTAAAAATAGATTATACCCCTAATCAGTGTAATTGGAGCCCTAAATGGATAACATTATGTATGGTACAACCACACACAAAAATAACAATGCAACTCAAGCCATTATCCTTTTTAAATAAGAAAAATATCAAACTGCTAAAAACACATATTTTCACTACATAAAATAAATATTCTCCAAAACCTAATGAACATGTTAAACATGCAAGATTTTTTTACCATACTACAACCAATCCATTTAAATCCTAATTTTAAATTGAATAATTCCATAATAAAGCTATCCAATTTCCCACCACTCAAAAACAAAAGTGTCATGGTCTTCTATTTACACAGAAACTCTTCACTGAATGAAGTAAAAAATGTCTTTAACTTGCCAAAAGGTTATACCACCATAGTAAGACAAATAAAAGATTTAACCTTATCCAATTTGGATGAATCAAAAATTAAAATTAACTATTATGACATAAACGTTTGTAAACAATTATGAACATATTTAATTTCAGAAAAAATAATTTCCAAAGACTACAAGTTAATCATCTCCTTTAGAGTCCAGGATACTACTATTTACTCTAAATAGTTGACAAATTTAAGCCCATTGATTACACCTAATCAAGTAAATCAAGTCAACTATCAATTTGGTTTCCCTTGAAAAAACTTTTCTATACTTGATTAATGATCCTCAGCAATGCTTATATGACCCCAGCAAAACTTGACAAGTATTAACCCACCAACTCACCAAACTGCCCTCAATGTAACTTTCACTATGCTGACCTACTACATATTCTTTGGAATTGTAGATATTCTTACAAACTATGGAGTTCTTTAAAAGTCAAGCTGGAAACATGGGTTATAAAAATCTACTTTGTCATAATAATTTACACTTCTTCATATTCCACCACCCAACCTACCCAAGTATGACATTCCTATTTAATTACTCTTTTTTTATTAGTCAGATTATTTATTACCCAAATCTGGCTTAACAGGTCAAAACTATCATGGGATTAATTCAAAGAGTTAGTTTCAAACTATATTAAAGCACACAACCTTATAATGTACAGCCAAAATAAGCAAACATACTATAAGGATTACTGGGGAAAAGTTGAAATTGTTTCTTATAAGCATTACTACTTCTCTATGATTGAATCTCAGTGGTTTTCAACAATGTTACAATTTAACTTGTACACCACCAATTTATTATTTAATGCTTGTGTGTATAACACATTTGTATGTATTTCTTTATAATGTTTGTCTTTTGCATGCTGTCTGTTATTTCTATTTGTTAACTCACTATGGTGTTATGTAAACATTTTCAAAATCTTAATAAAAGTCATTGCAACAAAGGATATGTACATTCTTCTAATATATATGGAAAATGGACATCAGTCAGTTGGTAATCAACAAAACAATCTTCTGAGGAGCTAAACAATTCCTGTTTATTACCCATATAGAGCTTAAGGTTCTATGTTCACAAGGGGTAGAAACAATTTTTTAAAGTAGCAGTAATGCAGCGAGAAGACACAACTGGAAGGGTAGTACACTGGTGGGTAGAGGGAATGCATTGGGTGAGACATATATTACTCCACTAAAAAAAAGATTTTGTCTCAACCTGGTAGCCGTACTCAACCTCTTACCTGCAGAACTGCAGAGAAATCTAGAAATAATCAGGGACACTTGAAAATATTAGTACTATTAACTTGTTGTTAACATGCATCTCTTTGATGCAAAAGATGACCATGACTCTATTTATTGTCATGATTTATTAATTGTAGTCCTCCACATTTTTTTTAAATTCCTCTGCCCCTCCTAAAACTGGCAAGCATCT
Organism: Protopterus annectens; assembly: GCF_019279795.1. Classification (NCBI taxonomy): domain Eukaryota; kingdom Metazoa; phylum Chordata; order Ceratodontiformes; family Protopteridae; genus Protopterus; species Protopterus annectens. The sequence continues at coordinate 1,696,903,708 of NC_056729.1, read as the reverse complement.
AAGCTAAAAGCAGGTACAGCTGAGAGTTGTACTGGTAACCAATAAATGCACATCAGCCATTACTTAGAATGGAGGGAGTCCATTCCTGACAATGCACCACAACCCTTTAAATATGTAGTTTCAAGGAATGTCTGGTAAATTGTAACAATCTCAAATAGTAGCACTTAACATGTACAGTTAATAGTGAAATCAAGCATGTCATCTCCATCACCTGTAGCTTCCTCAACTGCTCTGCCTTTACTGCTTAGGTTTCTGAAATATACAGTAGTATTTGGTCGGACCACTGTTTTGTACACCTTACTTTTCAGTTTCTTTGTCACTCTTCTATCATACACTGCCCCTGACATACTGTACCATTTGGCTGCAGCCCCTCTGATTTTAGCTTTGAGCTCCTCATTCAGACTTTCCATTTCCTCAACCAACCCTCCCAGATACTTGAAGCTGTTAACATATTCCACTAGTTTCCCTTCTATCTTAACTCTCAGCTACTCCTGATTTCCTTTTCCATTTGCTGCAATTGCAGTTGTCTTATCTGTACTCACTTTTATATCAAGTGATATCAGTTTTGCATGCCATTCCCCTATCCTTTGCTGAAATACATGCTCAGAGTCTACTTGTGATCCCACATCATCTGCATATAGCAATTTTAATCCAAATATTTTCACCCAAAGCAGCAAAACACATATAGTAGAAATTTACTCTTTAACGTTGAGTGCTTTTGTCCAAAACAGGACTTCATCAGAGTAGAATTAGGCGTGCACAAACAGTTTCTAAATAAGAGTCAGCCAATAAAAACAACCAACAATTAATACAGTAATTAAACAGTTATTTAACTAATTTCATTGTTAAAAACTTCTTTAGAAAAAAAGTTATACACATTTAATATACAACCTATCGGTGAAGACTGGGTAATGATGGGTGAAGGCAGCCAGCCTAGCCAAAAAGAATTTGATACATAATTCTGGCATTTGTAAATATAAATGTAAAATACAGGCTTGTTTCTTAAATGAAAGAAAATACTAAAATGTTGAACTTCAAGATTGTAGCAACATTGCCATCTGCTGTAAGGAAAACTAAGTCAAGCATTTCACATCTGTTCTTTGAAATTAAAATTATTTCATCACTGCCTTTGATGTTTTACAATTCATCTCCTGTCTGGCTATATGATGGCTTCCTGTCTATTGTTTTAAGGCTAAAATTAATGACCAGAATTTACATGTGGAATGTCCTTTATTGCTCAAAATGTAAAATAATGTAAATGCAGTTTCTGTGTGGCCTGGGAACCAGGAAGGTGTAAAAGATGATGTAATGTTTAGCAGAACTGCAGTTTCAATTTAAACAGTGAGAACCAGAGATTACTGAACATTTTTGTCTTGATAGCCAGCCTACAGCACTGCCTGTTGTCTTAAGTAAGTTACTTTAGAAGCGTGTTTCTTGAAGAAATAGCTAGGACTATAAAGATTAGAACTGTACTACTGAATTATTTTAAGTTTCTGTGTGATCTCTGAACTCTTGAATAGCACTGTGGTGTAGTAGTGTTGTCTTGTGTTTTTAGTATTTATTATTAAATATTTTTAAACCCTTTTCAACTGTGGCTGGCTTATGTAGAGATAATTTAAGCTCTAGAGTACATTGCATGCTTATAAGTGATCTTGTACTAAGCCCTTCCAATAAGCCTTAAGGCTGCTTAAGTTATACTACTACTGGATAATAATATTGCACAGTAATAAATGGACACCCTTTTAAGGGCCTTTGGGTAGCTGATAAATATTAGCTGGTTATGGCAGTAATTGCTACTGTATAGTCTGGGTATAGGGGCACAGCTGGAGAATCTGTGTCAGCCTTTCCCATGAGTGTCTGTGAAGTTGTGTAAATTCTTATCTCTAAGTGTGTGTGTGTGTGTGTGCATGTGTGTGTGTCAGCTACTTGGGCACGGACACGAAGCACTGGTTGGACAGAGAGGGTACTGGAGGTTAGCTTGCCAGCTAGGCTGAGATCTAGACCGTATAGCTGTGCCAGTGGGGAGTCTTATTGGGGACCTGGGGAGCAAGGGAGTGACCAGCCCTGGACTGACTGTGATCTCTATGTGCTCTTAGGGGAAATTGCACTTTACTGTGTGGATTTGTTATCCTTTCCTCATCTATGAGATGCCCTCTCTGGTGTTAGTGGTGAGGATTGAGGCTCCTTGATTGCTGGGCTAGGGCACAGGCATCACACTATCTTATACAATTACTATCTTTTAAATAACATTTAATGTTAATAATTTCATTTAATCCAGGGAATTTGTCTGCTTGCAATTACATTTGCCACCAAGTTTTCCATTTTTCCAAAATGTTTTTATAGTCTCCACCTCTATAATCTAATGGAACAAGTTCCAAATTGTACAATAAAACTTTGTAAAATTAACACAAGCCACTGAATGTTTATACAAAGCATTACATTCATATTTTACTTTAATGCCATATAAATGCTCTTTAATTCTGGTATACAACTTAATGTGTAGTCATACAAAGAAAGCTTAGCACGAAGAACAAATGGCAATCTACACTAAACCTAGTTAATTACAATTAAAATGCTCCTTAATCATAATAGATCTAACTGAGCAAAAAATATTGGGCCCTTCCATAATAAAATTACATGTGCTACAAAAGCCACATTTGTACATCCCCTTAGGTTTATTAGTATAAATCCTAGGAACTTTAGTGTTCTTGAATTCCAAGTACTGCTTGAAACTCTTAGATTTTTTGTAAACAAAATTTGGACAGGAAATAATAATAGAACATAATTCTGGAAAAGATGATCATTTGATAAGTAATTGTGTTAGGAAATTTTATATTTCTGGGGAAACAGGCCATGAGGCAAAAAGTGTGGATTGGAATGTTACAAAATGTAACAAATTGGGCTTTTATGTATGGGTTGTAATCCAGAGAAAAAAGGACGAAGAAGAAGAAGACAGTATATAGACAGAAGAAACAATCCCAATAAAAAAATAAAGAGGAAGCAGGGAAGCAAGACTGGGGTCAAAATTAAGATAAGTATAAAGAGAAAGACAAAATAGAAGATAATACAGAAGAAGGTTCTGAAATAAGTGATGACAAAAATATAAATTGAAAAATAGTGAAAGGTAAAAAGAATTATGTTAGCAAAAGAATAGAAAAAGAAAGTTTAAAGGGATAAGTGTAAAAGAAAAAAAGAAAGGAAACTGATAATTCATATGAGATAAATACTTCAAATTTACATAATTTTTGGTAACCTACAATATAGACATAATGACAAGTTTAGAGTTCTTTCAGTAAATGTAAATCATATTAAAATATAAGTAGCAGAATAGGCACACTAAATTGGTGTGGCACATGTGATATCAATGTAATAATTTTGGAAGATACAAGATTTTTGACAGAAGAAGAGAGATTGCAAAGAAACGTTGGGTAGGAGATACAATATGAAACCTGGGAAAAGAATTATGTTCTGGCATAGTTGTACTTTGTAGGAAGTCAATGAAAATATTGAATATAACATTGCTAAAGATGGGAAGATTATTTTAGATCTCAGATGACATAATCATATCTATACAGAATTATAGCGTAGAATGCCTGTTTTACAAGAAAAGAAAAGGAAACTGTATTTCATAAAATTCTGGATTATTCAGTAATTAATATGAATAAAGTGTTAAAAGGAAATTTTAATTGTGATTTAAGATGAAAATAGAAGAAAAGAAGAAATTATGTTAGGAAAATGAAATTGTAAATGTGGCAATTTAAAGATTTGGAATACTAATCTTTGGACATATAGTGGAGGTGTATATAAGACTGAAATACACTATTTTATTATCTCACAATGTTTAAAAATATCTAATGGAGAAACACTTGTAACAGGCTTATCAGATCACTTAGCCATATGGATAGAGATACAGGAAGATAAGGAGTATATCAGATTGGGAAACATAATAAAAAGAATAAATGAGAAATTATGTGATGAAAATGGAAAGAAAATAAGTATGCTGTTATGGAAAGATCACATTTCCACTACAGTGTGTTATAAAAACTGATTTGAGTAATAACTAGCTTTTAAACAAAAGTATAAAAAAATGTGTTTTTAGAATGGCAGCCAGATGTATGAAAAGAAGCGAAAACAAATTATGAAACAAAGCACATAAATGCTTTAAAAGATTTGGAAAGGAATGGCATACCCTGGGATTCAATAAACTCTGTGTAGGATTTGCGAGCCTACACATAGTTAATGTGCTGCGCCCACCACACCCACTGCTACTTAAATATATCAACTCCAAGATTGCACTTAGTGTAGTGAAGTGCAATCTTGGAGGTGATATATATAAGTAGCAGGGGGTGTGGGAGGCACAGCCCCCTGCCTGGGTGGCTGCAGGGGGCTTGCCCCCCGGCTTACACTTGGTGGAAAATCCTATGATTTATGTTGTTTAAACTCAGTATATGTATGATATGTGTTTTCAGTGTTTTGGGTTTTCAAGATTTTGAAGTTTCAGTGTTTTGGTTTCAGTGTTTTGAACTTTCAGTGTTATGAAGTGAATATATATATATATATATATATATATATATATATATATATATATATATATATATATATATACATATACATATGCAGAGTATTGTGAAATCCCATTCCAAGCATTCTGTACAGACTATAACTATATGTCAAGTCCTGGTAATCATTGTGTAAATGATCTGTAAGGGTACATGGACTGCCATGTAAAATAAACACTCAGGGAAAGAGGACAGATGAAACAGCCTAATTTACAGCAGATGAGGACATGTTAATGAAAGACAGTTGTAGCAGGACCACCAATCACATATCAGTATGGTACAGTACGGACTATACAGTGAAAATGTGTATTACGTGACTGTCACACAAGGTGACATAACAATGGGGAAGATGTGTTTGTGAGATAAGTATCCTTAGATGAACAATGCAAAGGACATTTATCAGGGATGTTATATACAATTGTGCTAGGGTACATATTGTGTGCTGTGAAAACTGATTTGCCTGAATATGAGTGTAATCTCAGCAGAGGTCTCCTACAAGTGGGACACAGGTAAGGGCTCGTGGGCAACAGTAAAAGAAGCACACACAATGATGGACACGGGTACTCCGGTTTCCTCCCACATTCCAAAGATATGCTTCTGGAGCATTTCTCCCTGGGCCTCTGCTGAAAACAGGATCTGTGGAACCTAGTCAGACTTTCCCGGTCAACAAATGTTAAATAAAATAAATAAAAAAAGAATAATAATAGCACCAGTAATCCCATGTCGCTAATATAGCATATGTGATTCTGAGTGATCAGAGATGATTCTGTAAAAACACACTTGCACAACTATTATGATATGCCAGTAATTTATGAGGGTAATCACACACACCATCCTGACACTGTAACATCTGCTGGAGATGTTAGGAGTGACACTGTTATATGCGACATTATGATCAATAAAGGCTAGTTGATGGTATATATATATATATATATATATATATATATATATATATATATATATACACACACACACACACACACACACACACACACACACACACACACACACACACACACACACACATATATATATATATATATATATATATATATATATATATATATATATACATATATATCTATGGGTCTACCTGAAAAGATTGAAGATGCAGAAACTCAAATGAAATAACATCGAGACCATAACGTCAAAACTCCAGTTCATCTAACCCTCACAGTAATGAAACCTAGAACATCGAATGGTAAACATTACCAGAGGTCCAGTCTGCACTTAAAGGAACAGTTCTCCCTTTACTACAACTTAAAAGAAATCTGTATCAGTGGTTTAAATGGAGATCATGGTACAGTGAGGATCAGGAAATTTACCCTTTTCTCACCGAAGTGTGATCTTGGAGTTGGTATATATAATTTAGAGGAGGTATGGGGGGGTGCAGGGAGGCGTGCTTCCCTGCAAAACCGCTGATACAGATTTCCCGTCAGTTGTAGTTAAAGGGAGAACTATTCCTTTAAGTGCAGACCATACTTCTGGTACTGTTTACCGTTTGATGTTCCAGGTTTTGTTATTGTGAGGGTTCAATGAACTGCAGTTTCACTGTTATGGTATCGATGTTTTGTTATTCGAGAATCTGGGTCTTCAATCTTTTGATATAGACCTATATATATATATATATATATATATATATATATATATATATATATATATATATATATAGATACACTTTGTAATTTTGAAAGCTCAAAATCTCGAGTTTCAAAATACTGATCCCAGAAACTCGAGATTATGGAATCTCGAAATTACAAAGTTAAAAAAAAAAAACAATAAAAATACTAAAAACTGTTTTTGCAGGGGGGCAATCCCCCCCACACCCCTGCAACTTAAATATACCATCTCCGAGATCGCACTACAGTGGAGAGACTGTCTCTGGGGTGCAGGAGGGCTTGCCCCCCTACAAAAACATTGTTTTCGTTATTTTTTTTTTGCACCACTTTGTAGTTTCCAGATTCCAAATTCTCGATGTTTTGAGTTTGATGTATCAAAACTCAAAAACTCGAGATTTTGGGCTTTCTAAATTACAAAGTAGACCCATATATATATATATATATATATATATATATATATATATATATATATATATATATACATATCACAATCCACAATGTCATGAATGTTACCCATGCCATCAATCTTGTCAAATAGCTATGTATGTACTATGTGCATCACTGGAACAGGTATCACGCATGTATCTGGTATAACACCTTGATGGGGGGTTCCACACCATTAGACAGTAATATTTATGCAACAAAAAGAATATCTATGTATGGGCATTAAGATGTATAACAGCTCACTTTGGCAAAGGTGGTACACTTCAGTTACACATCACTGGAAGATGTGTAAGAAGGTACACGAAGACGGGTGCATTGTACCCAGTTATTGGTATGTTGAAAGCTGTGAAGTATGGCGGTATTATGGCCTTTGATGTGGATGTCCTTCACATACTCAGTTGTGTTACATAAAAGGGAGTAGTCAGCACTGTGGCCACATGCTGGTGGACATTCCAGGTCACATACCTATTGGTCTAAATATAGGGTGTGATGTCTACATTATCCTTGGGTTGTGCATTTGTTTTCATAAAGTAACTAATCCCCCCATGTTTTTGTTTCATTGCAGGTGTTGACATGGTTGTGGCACCAATCTTTGGTGTGTGTTGATGCTGTCTGTATTATACTAATATCACAGTTGGAGTCAATGATTGCCCACAGTCTGTAGTCATTCAGACAGCTGTTTGGACACAGGATGTGTATGTCATTTGTGACATCTGCATTTTAAATAATGAACAGGAAAGTGCCTAGCAAATAGCCCTGATATACTGACCAGATCACTGAACCTGAGATATAGGTCACTACATATTTCAACATATTTAGATGCCACGTATGTGATCCACTGGTCTACCCACTTGGTGATATAGGTGTTTATGGCCACATTTGACAGTGTTGATTGAATACCTCAGTGTGGATTTGTGTCAAATGACTTAAGCTTGTCAAGTTCAAAATGATGTTAGTGCTATCATCATGCATGTCCTCGATGACCTCTTGGAGGACATCTTACAGATGTAACAGATACGATGTACCATTAACAACTCACACAGGTCTGTTGCACACAGCCAGGATATTACTATTGTCCATTTAGAAAAGTTCCATGATGACATGGTGGTCTAGCTCACATATGAGGAGAGTCAGGATGTGTCTATACATGTATGCATCATATGCTATACCCCCCATCTCAGATGGATGCATGTTGATGCACACCCTTCTATGGGAACATAGTCTGTGGGTGTGTATGTTGAGGTGTGTATTCAACCATTTCAGGAAGATGTATATGCTGAGTCACACTATAGGTGATCTGTGATGTTGTCACAGCCCATTGATTCTGAGTGATAGGCCTAGATGAAGATAAGATAGTGCACACTGGCTATCTTGATCTGGTCTAGGATTCTGACACAATTCCCCACACAGGTATCATTGAGAAACTCTCCCAGATGGGGATTAACCCTTGTGTGACTAAATGGGTAACCATTTGGCTCACAGACAGAACACATACTGTGAAAGTTGGTGAATCAACTAGTAAAGCTGTAACCACTGGTGTACCCCAAGGATCTGTGCCTGGACCTTTACTGTTTGGAATCTATTTCTTGACAGTTCACTCTAAAGTTTCTGGCCTTTGGCTTACCATATTTGCTGATTCTTGCATAGTGGGTGGAATCACTGAGTCCAGCAATAATGATAACATACTACAGGAGGGGCTAACACAGACAAGTGATTGGTGACAAAGCCACATAGTCTACAAATAAACACAAAAATGTGTCTTTATTTTGTCCTTTTGCAAAGTTGAATTTCATGCTATTACAACATTCACAACACTCCCGCTATGATGAAACCCAATGATTCAAGACCTGAGAACACACATGGATAGCAATCTGAAATTCAACCACCAAGTGTCCACAGTGGTATGGATAGGATTTGTTGTGCACATTATATGTCATGCCATTATATTCAGATATGAGGATTATATAACAGCACTGTACTCAAACCTCATCAGAATAATAATAGAGCATAATGCTCTCTTTTGCATGTACCTCACCAGACACATGCAGCAGCTGGAGAGACCACAGGGTTTCTCACCAAGAAAACACAGCACCTACAAATCATGCCATAACATATTTGGATAGACTGAAAGCCACGTCACTGTAATCTGTATCATATAGGATTAGGTGACTTCTGCCTATCCTCCAGGCAGTCTCTGACCCTTCCCTGGTGGGAATAGTACACATCCACAAATCTGATATAGATGATGACATTAGCATTGTCAAGCAAGTGCACAAACATACATAGAAACACACACACACACACACACACACACACACACACACACACACACACACACACACACACACACACACACCAGTTGACTGCAGTGGGAACAGAACCCCTACCTAAGTACACAGACTACAGAACTCTGTATTTAAGGCAAGTGCCACAGCTCAAGTCTGACTTAGAGTCTTTCAGACAACACTTTATAGGTGATGACATCAGCAGTGTCTGGTGAAGAGAATATGGTAATAGCAGTGTCCCACATGCTGGTGCAAAAGACTCTCTCTAATGTCAAGCAAGTGCACACACACACACACACACACACACACACACACACACACACACACACACACACACACACACACACACACACACACACACACTCCAGTTGACTGCAGTGAGAACAGAACCCCTACCTATCGAAGTACACAGACTACAGAGCTCTGTATTGAAGACATGCACCACAGCTCAAGTCTGACTTGGAGTGCGTAGATCAGAGTGTAAGTGATATGTGCTGTATCTTTAAGAAGCATGTCAAATCTGTATGTGCATGTATAAATTACAGACATGTGCAATCCCTAATGCCATTTTGTAAGAGCAGCCACTGTGACAGCATGCATCATTGCAGTTGTTAGTTTGTATATGTTACTTAAGTTAAACTCAGTAATCTTCTACAGTGATGTGTTTGTATAAAATAAAGCTGCTTGAACAGAACCCACAAAGACTCTTCTATTGTTTCCAGAATGGGAGAGCAACATGGTGTCAGAACCAGGATCGAAGAGAATAAAATCCAGAGCCATGAGGTGCAGAGAAGACAGTGAAGGTAAAACTAAGAGAAACCAGCACAAAAAGAGCCAGAAAAGAATCAAGGTAATGAGAATTAGCACAAACTGCTTATTTGACAGAAAAGACAAAAAGAGGCATTTCAAGGGCACAAGCCGCATTATTAAGCAAGTAGAAGGCACAAAAAGTTTGTTAATTGAAAGGAAACATTTAAAATAAAGATATTTGATGAAAAGATTAACAGTAAAGCAAAGTGAGCATGTTTAAAGCAAAATTATCATGTTTAAAGCAAAATGAGTGTGTTTCAAGTAAAACTGGGCATGTTTAGAGTAAAATGAGCACAAGAAAAGTACATTGGGCATGAAAGGGGCTTAAATGAGCAAAACAAATATAATAAGCACAAGAAAGGGCACATTGAGCAAAAATAAAGCAAGGGGACTGCATGTGTTTTGGCAAAGTGTTGTGTTTTGGCATAACTATGACTTTGTATTGTATCAAGGGCATAACTAAAGTTATTCAAAGTATCTCAAAGTGTGTAAAAGTACTTACAGTGTGTGGTTATTACTGTACATGTATTTTGAAGAGTTTATTGTATGCAAAGTACAGCTATTTCATGAAATACAGTCAAAGTACAGCTATTTTTAAAGGATTCTTGTGATGGTGTGTCTATTTGCAAAGTGCCACCATTACAGAGTGTTTCTTGCACTGTAAAGAGTTGCCTAGCAAGGTGCCACCATTTTGAAGACATTTCGGTGTGCTGTATGCAGTTATTTGCAAAGTGCAATTACTTTGAAATGTTATTGAATTTAGGGCAAGAGATGTCTGGTTTATTTGCATTGTGCAGTTATTTGAAATGCTTTTTAAATGTTCATAAATGACTTTAGCATTGCAAAAAAATTACATTGCAAGAGTATTACTGTGCCCGAGAGTTTATTTTATTCACATCATAAAGTTGTTTGAGATGTTTCTTAAAATTATGATAAATGACTTCAGCAATGTAAAACAATATTACAAGAGTGTTAAAGTGCCCGGGAAGTTGATTTCGCAATGTCCAGTTATTCAGAGGTACTACAAATTGGTCCATTGGCATAATTTCAAAAAGCCCAAAAGGTATAAAAATTCAGAAGCACAAAGGCATTGGACAAAGTTACAAATACTGGCACAAGTTTCTGGCAAATGTGCAAGTATGTATGTCAGTGGCGGCTGGTGACTTCAAATCAAAGGGGGGCTGCAGGAGACAGCTGAATGGGTGGGGGCCAACAGGAAGGGGTGTGGCCAACTAAAAGGGATGGAGCTTATGGTGCATTGGGAGCAATGCTGGACATGCTTACTTATTTACATGAAATAAATGCTCAGTCACTATGGCGCATGCTGAATACTCTACACAGCACACATTGTTACACACACACACACACACACACACACACACACACACACACACACACACACACAGGTTGGTTTGAATGAACACTTACCTCTGTGGTATGCTGCAAACAGTACTTCGTACCCTGTTTCTGCCCTGAGGAGAAGCTGTGGTCTGGAACACATCAGGTCATGCTGTATTTCTTCCCCCCCCCCTTTTTCATGGAGGCTCAAAAGGGACAGTTTAAAGTTTCCCAAGCAAATACTATTCACGTGACTCCACCTGGTTCCAAATAAGTGCTTGTAGTCTTTCAGTTGTTCCTGTTAGGGGTTGCCACATCAGATCTGTTTCCATTTCTTCCTGTCCTCTGCATCTTGCTCTGTCACCACATCACTTCCTCTACCACATCCATAAACCTAATCTTATGAGGCCTTCCTCTTTTCTTCCCTGGCAGCTCCATCCTTAGCATCCTTTTCCCAATATACCCAGCATCCCTCCTCAGCACATGTCCAAATCAACACAATCTCGCCTTTGGGCATGCCTTCCCCCTCTTCTCCTTCAGCCAGCAGTAGCCCAATTTCCACCAACGTCCTGTTGGCTAACAGTTGATAACCCGGGCCTCGACCAATCCGGTGTGGAAATCTGTATTGTTGTCCACATATGTCATTTGGCAGAGGTTATATTGGATGCCCTTCCTGATGTAACCCTCCCCATTTATCCAGGCTTGGGACCAGCACGAAAAAATGCACTGGCTTGTGCATCCCCGAGCGGCTGGGTTACACAAGTGCTTGTAGTATAGTACCAAATAAGTGCCTCTTGTGTTCCTGTGTATTGTGTTCCTCTGTTACTTATAGATAAAGTCCATTTGTCTGTCTTTATTTTGTGCAAACAAATCAATAACTCTGGTTGAAGTTAGTTATACTCTGCGTTAACTCCTTCCCTATGGAAATCATAGCCAATGCATTCAATCTTTCTTGCCCCATTGTACTACAAAGAAACATTTTAATTCTTTTCAATGTTGAGAAACACCTTTCTGCCTCAGCAGTTGACATTGGTGTGGTGGCTCTAATTAACAAGACATTGTAAATCTGTGAAAGCACACTGGTTAAGGAGTTATCCACCAAGAATTTTAACATCTGGACTGCACTGCCAGTTGCTGTAAAGTCTTCATGTTGATACCCCACTCCAAGTTCTGTTCTAAGTTGTCCCCTCAACAGGAATGGATAGTTGTCTATTGTTGCTGTGAATATATCTTCTGGAAACTCTCTTATGTATGTTGAAAACTTTTCAGGCAGAAGTAACTGAGAGGCTTGAAGATGGCCAGTTTGTTGAAATCGTGATGTTGCCTGGAACTTTATGACATCACACACTTCCTTTGCAGCAATTGACAATGTCTCATGCAGTGGTTGGGAAGTTGATGGCCCTCGTCTACGTCTTGACAGGATGTTCTCTGTCTGTAGATACTGTTCTGCAATACCATCGATACCCGATCTGACACCATCAATTTCATTCAAAAATGTATGCACATCCTTTTCAACAGCGGTTGCATCTGTGGTACGACACTGAAGTTGCCTGTACAGAATGTCAACATGGGGCATTATACGATGGAAAACAGTAAGCCAAATTTTAAATTCATCATCTTCAACTGTTCGCAGTAGCCCATTTGCTTCCTGTACAGTTGCTGCAGCAGATGTAGGACACTTGTACAAATAAAAAAAGCACTCCGACAGTGACTTCTAGTTCTCTGCATTTACAGTACGGATGTTAAAATTCCACCTTGTTCCTAGCACTCTTGGCATGCGTCGTGATACTATACTATCCAGAGCAGCTTGTCTTTGAACTGAATGGCTGAAAAAGGCTGGAATTCCACCAAGTGTTAAAAAAAATGTCCTTGCTTCAGTATTTTGTTGTGTGGCTCTTTGCATTACCAGATTAAGTTGGTGGGCATAGCAGTGTACATAGTAGGCATATTTAAACTCTCCTCTTATGATGGCCTGGACCCCATGCTGAACACCACTCATAACAGATGCACCATCATAACTCTGAGCAATCACTTTTTCATGCTGGTCTCCCACTACTTCCTTCAATTGTTGTTTTATCACACCAGCAATATGTCCTGCTGTCTGTCCAGGTGGTGTAAAGTATCCCCAAAAGTGTTCCAACACCTGTCCATTGACAACGTAATGGAACACAATAGCAATTTGCCATAGCCCAGCAAAATCAGTGGTTTCATCTTCAATTGCTGCTACAAATTTTGCAGTACGAATCTCCTTTTTTATTTCTTCTCTGCATATTGTTAGCATGTAGTCCAGGAGTTAATTTTGAACAGTTTTTGATGTTCCTTTAAAAACAGTTGAAGTTCTCAAGTGTTCAGCCAACTTCTGATCAAACTTGCAGCTGAAGTCTACCAGTCTCCGAAACATTCCTGCACTCAGTGACTCTTCAGACTCATCATGGCCTCTTAAAGCAACTTCTTCTTCAGCACACAGCTTGATGCAGTCTGTTATAAGTGATAGAACATGACGGTTTTCTTCCACTTTCTTGTTGTGTCTTTCTACTGATAACTAGTATCCACTACTTAACTGAGACCTGATATCCACAGTTCCCAACACTGCTAGACTCATTTGGTTGTCAAAATGTTTAGCAGACTGTTCATGCTTTCTGGACTTTTCTTCCATTCTCTTCAGGTCATTTACACCATTTGATGTCCAGGCATACTCTCCACCGAACAACAAACATGGGAAGCTGTACAAGCTGTTTGTTTCCTCACAACCACAGATCCAGATGTGTTTGTCATACACTGACCTGCTGAAGCTGCGTGTGTATGCTCTTGACCTACTTGTACCTTGAGACTCCATCTTTAGATCAGGTGTGGGTCTTCCAGTCCTCTTGATTCTTAACTTTTCATTCAGAGTTAAATCTTTAAAACTAATAGATTTCAGATAGGCCACTGTAACACTCTGCTCACTCTGTTCACTCATTCTGTTTATCGTAGATGTTGTAACTATGAAATGAAGATATTGCAGAAATGATTTAACTGCCACTGTTGTATACATGTTCAAGTACAGCTTCAGAAACAGCACTCATTTCATTGACAGTCTGCCACAGCCATGATCTACCAACTATCTGGCTTGGCCTTGCCAGGATTAAAAAGACTATATTAATGCATTTGTGATGCACACACTGTCACAGCTTACATTCTGTCTTAATTCTGGCTTTGCAGGACTAACAGGGGCAGTCATTCCATTGCCCCCACTATACTTTCTGCTTTGATCCTTCCAGCATTAAAATATGTCTGCTGCACAGAGACAGTAGTCACAGCCTGTATGCATATTGCTTACTCCCTCAGACATATTAGTTTTGCAAAGCCAGAATTACAACAGTAAATGGTCAGTTATTTCATTCTAACACTGACATGAAATTCCCCCATCCCAACAGGCTACCAAAAGTACCTGGCTCGAACCTCTGAAATCAGAAAGCAAAACAGTAATGAACTGCATCTTAATGGCTGCATTAATTTAATCCATTGCACAGAAACGGTAGTTAGAGGCTTGCACAACAGCAGACTTTACCCAAACAGTTATCTTGCAAAGCCATAACTATGACAGTAAACAGGGCCAGTCACCTCAATGAATTCACAAACACCCCCCCACCCTTTACCTAAGTGAAGTAGCTGCTTTTTACCTGTCGGGATTAAAGTACAAATAATAGTAACAGCTGCGTTGCATACTTTGTTGACAGACTCACTAACACATTTCATTCTAAATTTAATTTTATTTACCAGAGTTTCTACAATAAAACATGTTTTTATAAAACAAAAATCCCTTGTCGTCGTCCCCCACACACAAACCACACTCAGATTTCAGAGCTTATGGTCGATCTTACTTTAGTGAAATGTACATTACTGTTGCAAATGTAGACAGAACTGAAGCTATTCACACATAATCATTGCCCCAGCCCAACTCCCTACCAGAGAAACTGAACTCCCTACCCAGAGAAACTGCTTTCAACCTACAATGTTTAAGTAAAATAAATCTCCATGGTTATATTATTGCATTTCTTTCACATCACAATAGCCAAGAACTTGCACATAATCTTACTTTATTTGGTGGTGGCAGTGTGTCTGTGTGACTGTGTGTGTGTGTGGGGGGTGCAGATGTATAGTGTTTAATGCTATTGATTTCTGTGGATGTAAACTACAAGCTATTTCATTTCAGAGACCTATTTCTGACAAATGATACAAAATGCTCCAGCAGATGTCCAACCTCCAGAAAGACTCCTAAATGGCCAAAATACCATCATACTGTAACCATTGTCATAGCCAAGCATTTTCAAATGCAGTAATTTCCTTATTTCTATGCACAATATATTTTAATTTTATTTTCCAGAAAAGGAGGATGCATACAGAGTACCAGTCCCAGACCAATAAACATAACAGAAATGATATTCCAGGCATTCCATTTCACATGTACTGATTCTGAAGTACCACAGATACTGATTTAAACAATGTATGTGTACACTGCCTACTTATTTATTTTTAGATTATTCTAATGTAAGCCCAAGCATTCTACCCTAACTAAAAATGTTAATCTTATGGTTTTCATTTTCTTATAATTATAGGTACTCTCAGACAATACTACCAAAAAAAACCAAATATATAGAACTGCAGTAGTTGTGCTAATGACCCCCCCCCAAAAAAAAATACTGTTAATTACACTCAGACCTCTTGTTCTGGGAAAATGTTAAGAGTACAACAAAGTAAAATATAACACAGCTTTATTATTATCACTACAAGTTTATTTCTTGCTGCTCTTATGTTCTTTCAGGTCCTTTGTTAAGAGGGAAGCACAAGAAATGAATGTAGTATAACCAGTCTTTCTTGCATCTTCTCCCTTTTCTTAGTATATGTGTAACTTGACATTTTCCCTAAACATACAATAAATGGTTAAATTTCTATTTTTACTTTATATAAAAATGTTAGAGAAAAATATTTTAAAAAGACCAAAAGCATAAGGTTCAGTTCAGGTAACTTTATTCTTGCTCAAGGAGACAAAAAATGCAGTTACAGAGTTTGTCTGTCTAAATCGGGAAGTGTCACAGTTATTATACCTTTCTTTCAAGACATTGCCCACTACGACTGACGTAGCAGATCACCAGTTCACAATTCTGTTATTTTATAGATATTTCCCATACTTCTAGCTGACTCTTCAAAGTTTTGAAAAAGATTTTTCAGTAAACAGGATGGCCTTGATGACCACTGGTCAAATATAACTTTCTTACTATGTGATGTTACAAGTCTAGGTACTATGGCTAATTTAAGCACAATGCAAGTACAGATTTCTGAAGCAGTTTATTGTTCTTTATATCTAACTATCTTGCAGCTTGTACACTTTTTCATCAACTCGAACAGAGCTTATTGTCTATAATGAATGGATCTACAGAAATTATTATTATTCTCCTTTTAATTTCCTGACCTAGCAGAAATCACCTGCTTTCCAGTACATTTCCAAGGCATAAACATGAATTTTGCTGTGCTAGCAAACTAGGTCAGAGTGCATCTTGCAGTGTTCAGAAAGCATAATTTCAGAAAAGCACATTTGCAGTCTCAAATAAAACTAATGCTGCATATAGAATAAAAATGTGTTAAATCTTCCCTTATTAAAATAAGCATTGCACACATATGTTAATACATATTTTTCTAACAATAGACTATCCCCATTCTAACTATCTCTTATGAGACCAAATGAACATAAGAATTCTTATACTTTACTTGACGATGTAGTGACTTCTTGTGTATATATTGTGTGTGTATATATATATATATATATATATATATATATATATATATATTTTTTAATTTATTTTTATTTATTTAACATTTGTTGACCGGGAATGTCCGACTAGGTTCCACAGAGCCTGTTTTCAGCGGACGCTCGGGGAGAAATGCTCCAGATGCATGTTTTTGGAATATATATATATGTATAATTTTCTCGGAATGAGATTGTTGTCTGTTTTCTTTAGATAGGTATTTGTATTGTTTATTTGTGTTTTTGAGTTATCGTATTGTTATTATTTGAAAAAAAGAAAATTGAAATAGAGATTTTGGAAAAAAAAAGAGGGAAGCACATCAGCTAACTTAGATAAATGTGTCATTGACTGCTTGCTGCTGTTAACCACTGAATATGATGACAACAAAGTACACCAAAACACATGAAACATTAATCCTCAGGGCAGGATACACACCTGGACTGTCATAAAACCATAAAAAATCAGTCTTGTCTTCCTGCTGTAACTAGCAAGCTATTCAGCTTACAGACACACTGTCTCCAACTTCATTCAAGAGTGTGAATAATTTTATGACTTAAAGCCATTTACTTTGGGCTGCTATTTTGGGGAGGGAATAGAATCCACAGCCTTCTGATCTTCCAGAATCAAATAAGGGTTATTCTGCTCTTAAGTTAAGAGAGTTTTAACACTGTGTATAATTTCTTATCTCTTGTATACTCTGCATCCTTTCTGTAAAAGTTGGTGCCATCTGAAGTGGGTCTTGTCTGAAAGAGGGCCAAATGAATGTTTAACTACCTCAGTATTGTTTTGGCAGGTGGGCGGCCACGGTGGTGCAGCGGTTAGCATTGTCATCTCACAGAAAGAGGTTCTCTGGTTCGATCCTCGGCTGGGGTGCCTTCTGTGCGGAGTCTGCATGTCCTCCCTGTGGTCATGTGGGTTTCCTCCGGGTGCTCCGGTTTCCTCCCACATCCCAAAGACATGCTGTAGGTGGATTGGACACTCTAAATTGGCCCTAGGTGTGAGTGCATGTGTGTGTGTGTGCCTTCTGTGGAAGGCTGGGTGCCAGGCTGGCAACTCAATACCATAAAACTCCACTGCCAATCATGAGCGGACAGCTGTGGCAACCCCTAACCGGGAAAAGCCAAAAGAAGAAACCTGAAGCCAGCATGATTCCCTGGAGTGTATTAATCCATTGCATTAGTCAATTATTAAATTTGTTCATCTCCAAGAAATTAGCTTAAAATACTTTAAGACCATATAAATATATACACATATACTGTCATGAGGCTAATATGTCCCTCAACAAGTTACCTTACATTTTGCTACTTTAGGTGCAGAAACCAAGATTGAAAAGTGTGTGTAAACATTTATTCTTACAGAAAAAATACATTTGCTAGCATTCTTTCACTATGCTCAAAACCACAAAAACTGGTACTTTAAATACAATGCTACCCTGTGTGCCAAACTATCATGAGTGTCCAATCAAGACAAAATGAAGCGGAGAAGAAAAAACTATTTCAATGCCTTGGCTAAATGACAGCTTACTTAATATCTAGATGGAAACAAAAAGGTTGCAAGGCATGAAAAGATAAATTACTTTTTAAATACATTACTAGAATGCCAGTCAAAATAAAGTATAAAAAAGAAAAGCAGCCAACCAACAACATGCATTTTCTGAATAAAACAGTATAAAAATATGACAAAACCAGAACATTCTGCAAAATCAAGGACAGATTAAAAGCCATGACTGTACTTGTGTCTACCTTGGATACTTTAACTGCTCCTTGCCTTGCTTGGACACATCTAAAGTCACTACATGGGGGAGTGGGGTACAACAAGTATGTCACAATTTGAAATGTCGCTGGCCAACGGTGATGGCCCAGCCCCTGACACATTTCATATATTCTCAACCTCAGAGCAAGAAATCTGGATAAAGCCATAAATAAAAGTAGGACAAAGGCCCAAAAAAAATACAGACAATTTTTAAATATTCCTCTTCCAAACTTAGTAGTAGTAGTAGTAGGTCTTACATCAGTACTATTAAACCTGGTATTTGAAATACTAAACAATTAAACATTCAACAAAAACTGGCATGTACTACTACCAAACACAAATCTGTATACTTTTAATTGTTAATACCACCAATACCATTTTTTCTGAATAATTTCATGTATTTCAACAGATTATTTTAAGATAACTGGAATGTAAAATTTACTTATGCACATTATATTTTTTAATTATCACTGTGTATACCATATTATTTTATCGAATTTCCAGGTCTTTACCCACAGTTCACAAGAAAATCACTATGCTATTATCACTATTTCTGTACAGTTCTACAAAGGGAGTAAGGGACTGTCACATAACCCTGTCATATAATATTGATCATGATTACATTACATATTTTATTGTGTGTTACATACCACCAAGAAGAAAATAATGTTCTCTTCTTTTTCTGCTGCTGTGTCACGTCCAGCGAACAAAATTAGGCTGTCAAGCTGCAATTTACAATTCACGGTCAACCGCAAACAAGTTTACTTACTTAACTGGCTGCAATTGTTTGCTTCGTGCTCTTTTCCCAGCACATAAAGCCCGGGAAGAGAGCGAGAACCAATCAGCAGCCATTTAGCCCATCCACGTCACGTACGTGCCTGCGGATTGGCAGTCCTAGCCCCTTCCAATTCTATGCGGTTCCAAACCGCAAAGACTGCTGGGTATCACACTGATGCCTCATTCATTAATCTGGACTGCACCCCTGGAGTGGATCTCTTTCAGAGAAAGAGAAACAAAACTTTTTTTTTTTAACCTGGAACTCCAAAGTGCGCATGCTCATACTCGCAGACGAGTCAGTCGGTGTAAAGCAGCCGGCTGATAAGGGAAAGACTCAATTGAATTTATTTAAACTAAGCAAATTAAATTATTTTAAAAAGTATTTTTTCTTTTGTCTTGCTGGGGGGGCTGCAGTCCAGCAGTCCGATGGCACGAGCCGCCCCTGATGTATGTTTGTGCTTAACTGCAAAATCCTTCACTAGTATGTGTTAATATGGCAGATGGATTTTGAAAGCCCCTACCACTTGTATTTGATCAGAATATTGCAGAGAACTGGAGAATATTTGAGCAAGAGTACAATATTTTTATACAAGCAGCTTATGCAGATAGAGATGCATGCACCAGGGCATTCATTTTGCTAAACCTAGCTGGGTCACAGAACATAGAAAGAGAGCATTAATTTGTGTATGCAGCTGCAGTATATGAAGGAGATGTTGAAAACCATCATATTGTTGTGCAAGCTGAATCAAGGGAAGACCCCGAGTGTTTGAAGTGCAGTTTCAGAGAAATTTGTGACTCCCAGAGAAATTTTACATTAGAGAGGCATTTGTTTTACACGAGAAATCAGAAACGAGGGGAAACATTTGCAGCTTATTTAATTGACCTGAGGAAACAGAACTAAAATGTGTTGGTTTGGTGACTTAAAAAATGAGCTGATAAAGGACAGGCTTGTGTGTGGTAGTAACAGTGCTGCTGTGAGAAAGGTTTTACTTCTTGACCGTGATTTAACATTGAGCAAAGCCATTGAGATTTGTCAAATCCATGAGGTGACAGAAAAACACACAAGCATGGTTGCAAGAGACAAGAGCATGGTTTCAGTTGGCTCCAGAGCAAATGTAGACAGCATGTAACATGTGGCAAACAAAAGCAGGCACAAGCACGTGGCAGCTACAGTTTCCAAGGAAGATGCACAGCTTTCCAGCAACTTCTAAAAAGGGAGCTTGCTCCAGCTCAGTGCAGTACAAGCATGAATCAGAAAAACCCAAGTCTAGCTTTATTGTTAACTGTCGCAATTGTGGTGCAAATCATGAGTCTAAAAGAGAGAAGTGCTTAGCATTTGGTCAGCAATGTCATAACTGTAAAAAATGGAACTACTTCCAAAAGTTTTGCAAATCATTTAAGCCTCACACAGTTATAAAGAAAGACCACACAGAAAAGCAAGCTGATCAAGTAGAGTTGAAGCAGTCAGCTTTCTATGTACATGGTGTATAAGTGCTTGATGAAAGAGTAGATGCAGTGAATTTATTAACAAGGAGCAAAGTGTTTTGTACTGTCCAGAATAATGGAAAATCCACAGAGCTTTAAGTAGACACTGGTTCAAAGTGTAATGTTATATCAGCAGACACTTTTGCTAAAGTGAGAACTAACAAACAACTCAATGTAGCCAGTAGTGTGAAACTTGTTGCTTATGGAGGTGAAGACATTCGAACCAAAGGTTCAGTCATGCTTTCATGCTATTTGTCACAACTTGTTATTCTACATAGTCAGAAGGCCAGTGCAATCTTTACTGGGTCTCAAACATAGTTTGAGAATGAATCTGCTTTCTTTTGCCAAAGAAGTTCATCATGTAAGTGCATTTCCAAGTTCTAATTTTTCTGAAGCCATTTTCTCAGAATATGCTAATGTTTTTGATGACAGGTTAGGCAAACTTCCTGTTGTGTATTCCATGAAGTTAGACCCAGAGGTCACTCTAGTAGTCATACCAGCAAGAAGAGTTCCGATAGTTATGCAGGATAAAGTTAAAGCTCAGTTGGATAAAATTGTGCAGCAAGGTTTTATTTGTCCAGTCACAGAACCAACTGAATGGGTATCGTCCATGGTAGCAGCTCACAAAAAAAGGCTCAGATGAGATCAGAATATGTATTGACCCAAGAGATGTGAACAAAGCATTAAAGATACCATATCATCCGATGCACACATT
>NC_056729.1:1696684638-1696877138 GCF_019279795.1 Protopterus annectens | reverse complement strand
TTTTAAGTGGGATAGGTAGTTAGATGCAGTAGGCTAAAAGATTGCTAGGTATAAGTAAGGAATTATAGGGATAGGTAGTTAGATGCAGTAGGTTAAGAGATTGCTAGGTATAAGTAAGGAATTATATACTACAAGCAAGCTTGAATTCACTATCTGGGATTTGTAAGAAGGGGAAGAGAAGAAGAGTGGAGAGTAGGTTATGGGGGATGGGAGCAGGAGCATTGCCATGTTGACGTTAGATGAGAATGAAGTTTTTTAAAGTATGGGAGGCTAGTGGTTGTACGAATGGAGGGGAGTAGGGAGTTCCATAAGCGTGCTAGTGAGAAGGACAGGAGGTTTTGTCCTGGGGTGCGGAGGGGTCTGTGAACCTCAATAAGGTTTTGATTGTTTGATCTTAGAAGTCTTTGGGTGTGGTGCATTTTAAAGGTAGTTGAGAGGGAGGGACAGAGGTATGGTTGGAATATGAGTTTATGAACATAGGTAAGCTGAGTGTAGGAAAGGTAGTTGGGAAGTTCTAGCCAGTTGAGTTTGTGAAGAGGTACACAGTGATGGGTTGATGCTTTGTTGCTGGTGGCAAATCTGGCTATTTTATTGTAGCAAGAGGACAGTTTGGTTTTGAGAGATGATTGTAGGTTTGTTAGAAGAGGGGCACCATAGAGAAGGGAGGGAAGGAGAAATGTGGTAGAAAGAGTATGTTTTGTAGTTGAGGTGAGGAACCGATTATGTCGGTAGAGCATGCCAAGTTTTTGATGGGTTTTTTTTATGTTTAGTAGCAGATGGGAGTTGAAATTAAGCTTGTCATCGATTTGGACTCCTAGTAGTTTGGTTTCAGATACCAGCTCAAGAGGTGTGTTATTTTGGCTGGTGATGGAGAATAAATTCCTGTCAAAGTTATTAGTTTTAGAAGGAGTAAATATCATTAGTTTAGTTTTAGCAGCATTAAGTGCTAGATGGTTGTCTTTCATCCACTGTTCAGTGGAGGAGAAGGCATCTTGAGTAAGTTTTAAAAGGGTTGGGATGGATGAGGCAGCACAGATAATTGTGGAATCATCTGCATATTGAATAATGTTTGCAAGAGGGATAGAGTGGAAAAAGTCATTAATGAAAATATTGAAGAGGAGGGGGCCCAGTATAGAACCTTTTGGGACACCTGTGGGGGTGTTGAGAAAGGAGGAGGTGGCTTTCTTCCACTTGACAGTTTGTTGCCTATTAGAGAGATAGCTGGTAAACCAAGTAAGGGATGATAATGTAAGGTTTAGTTTAGATAATTTAGTAAGAAGTAAGTTATGAGAGATAGTGTCAAAGGCTTTAGAAAGATCGAGTAGGATGGTAGAAACAGTGAGGCCAGAATCTCTAGCTTTATTCACAGTTTCTAGGAAGGATAGGAGGGCTGTCATGGTACTGTGATGGGGTCTGAATCCATGCTGGGTAGGAGTTAATAGGTTGTTATCTAAGAGATGGGGAAGGAGTTGAAGATGGATACATTTCTCTAGGATTTTTGAAATGGGAGAGAGGATGGCGATGGGACGGAAGTTGGTGATATTAGTATTAGTTCCACCTTTATGGAGAGGAATGATGTAAGCTTTTTTCCAGATTTGGGGAACATTGCCTTCTTGGATGGAGCGGTTGATTAGGATACTGATAGGGAGAGCAATGGCTTCAGCAGCTATGCTGAGGAAGTATGAGGGAATGTTATCAGGGGCATTGGTGCATGGTTTTAGTTTCTGTAGGAGTTTTTTTATGGTGGAAGTAGGAATCGTTTTAATGTGGAAGGCTGGGGGTTGAGAGGGTGGGGGATCTGAGAAAGAAGATGGAGGGGGAGCTGGGTGAGGAGAAGTGGAAGTAGTTGGTTGATTGATATTTGAAAAAGAGGAAGTAAGTTTGGAAACACCTTACAAGATGGAGACATCCATCCTAACCCAGGACCAAAAAACCCCTCATCCCAAACTTCTACATCAAAAACTAATAATACTCTCCTAATAGGTCATCTCAACATTCAAAGTTTAAATAACAAAGTATCACACCTCCATGCACTCCTAGACACCCACTCTTTCGATATCCTCTGCCTCTCAGAGACCTGGCTAAAACCTGATACCAAAGATACTGCCATTTTACCACAAGGCTATAATATAGCTAGACTTGACCGTTTAAAACGTAAAGGTGGTGGAGTTGCAATCCTCTATAAGAATCATTTAAATATCTCCACCCTGCCTGTAAACCCAACTCAGGATAGCAAAGCAGAAATCATTATTACAAAACTTCAACTGAACTCTAAGAAAGCGCTTTACATAATTTGCATGTACATACCTCCTGGAAACAATATACCCACTTTAGAAGCCTTTCTCAACTGGGTATCCACTACTTACCCCCAAGAAACTGTAATTCTTGGTGACTTTAACATAGACTGGAAAAGTATTAATGCAGAAAATCCTACTTCTCACATTAACCTCCATGGTTTCTCCCAAACCATGACCTCAACCACTAGAATCAATAAGCCTAATAATAAAGACAGCATTCTTGACTGGATATTTATAAACAAAGACAAACAATTTTATGATGTAGGAACCCTGCCAGATGATATCAGTGACCATTGTCTGACTTATATTACAAGAGACAAAATTGATTTTCCAAACCTCCCAAGCATTAGAAAAGTTCGCTCAACCAAACATTTTAACATAGATTTATTTCAAGCTGAACTAAATTCATGTAACTGGAACCCTTTAAAAACACTTCCTCTGGATAATGCAGTATTATACTTTAATACTACCTTCCTATCCATTCTTGATAAACATGCCCCCCGAACGTAATATCAGAATGAAATCGAACATTGCCCCCTGGCTCTCTAAAGAAACTAAAAACTTAATTCTCACCAGAAACAAAGTATGGGCTTCATGGAGACACCATAGAACTAACGCTGATCTTATCCACTTCCGTCAGCTTAGAAATATGACAAAAAAGCAATTATTACTGACAAAAAAAACTATTACTGTAAACTCCAACATACAAACCATAACAACCCCAAACAGTTCTGGTCTTCAATCAATAAACTCCTTTCCCCAGGAACTACCAAAACTCCCACCCCTCTGAATGCTGACCCAGACAACCCCCACCAAACTGCTAATACTTTTAACTCTTTCTTTATTGACTCTATCCAAACCCTAGCCAGACAAATGAACATCAACTATCTCACCCCTCCAAGTAACCCTATGGACCCATCCTATAACTTCACACTACAACCTATCCCCACATCATTTATCTATAGACTTATTAACAAACTTAAACCTTGTACTCCATCTGCTGACAAGCTCCCATCTCTCTACCTCCAAAGGGCTGCCAAAGTGATTGCATACCCTATATCCATACTCATAAATAGGACAATCAAAGAAGGAACCATCCCTGAGATCTGGAAAGTTTCCCATATTATTCCATTACATAAAGGGGGTAACTCTATTGATTATTCCAACTACAGACCAATTGCACTCCTTTCCCCATTAGCAAAACTTATGGAAAAATGTATTCACCGGCAACTCTTACAACATCTCACTCTGCACAACATAATAGCAACCTGTCAACATGGCTTTAGACCTCATCACAGTACTACCACTGCTCTCTTATCTTTTGTAGAAACCATCAATAAGAATCGTAATAACAACCTTCTCTCTTCTGCTCTCTTTATTGACCTCTCCAAAGCATTCGACATGGTCAACCATACCACCTTAATTTACCTACTTGAATCCCTCTCCTTTGACAACCATGCCACTAAATGGTTTAAATCTTACCTTAGCAACCGACAACAAGCAGTTCTATGGGGAAATCAACTCTATTCTCTCCTACCCATAAACATTGGTGTCCCTCAGGGCTCCATTCTTGGACCACTTCTATTCTCCCTTTTCATTAATGATCTCCACTCTGCTACCCCTCAAGCTACCTGCATCCAATATGCAGACGACTCTACCCTTATCTGCTCTGCTTCTTCTCCTTCTGAACTCTGCTCACTTACTCAAAATATCTTCAACTCAGTTGAAACATGGTTCCATAAACGATCCCTCTTACTAAATGCCAAAAAAACTAAACTTCTTCTCTTTACTCCCACCACCCGATCCCCTTCCTTACACTTCACCATTTCCTCTAATAATACCACAGTTATCATACCCGATCCTACAACAAAACTGTTAGGAATAACCATTGACAATAATCTCTCTTTTGATCAACACATTAATAACACCATTAAATCAGTCAACAGAAAAATAGGATCCTTATACCGAATTAAACCCTTCCTCACTGAATCTGCTAGAGCCAAGATTGCCCACTCCCATCTATTGTCAACACTTCTCTATGCTTCACCTATATTTACCAACCTTAAGAAAGCCAACCTTAATAAACTGGCTATATGCTACAATAACATCGCCCGCTTCGCCACTGGCAACCCCTTCAGAACCCACCACTGTATAAACCTGAAACAACTAGGATGGCTGGAATTTCAAAACCTTCTGCTCATCCCCCAACTAAACATTGCCCACAAAATACTGCACCAGCCTTCAAACACCCCTATACTCTCAGAACTTTTAATCCCATACAATAATCTTAACTCCCTTCGTTCTTCTAGGAAACTTATGGCTAGATTAACAAAGTCCAATAACTCAGCTGGTGACTCTCTTTTTTCTAGTACAGTAGGAAGAAACTGGAATCTACTACCCAGTGACATAACACTAATCTCATCACTGCCTCTCTTCAAACAAAGAATAAAAGAACATCTGAAAAGTCACTGGCTCTGTTCCTGCACTAAACCTGACTAAATTTCTACCCCTCTCTATCTCATTTCTTCCCCTGCATCTCTCTCCCCCTTCCCTGAACAATTTATCTTTTTTACTTACCTCTTTTCCTCTTCACTGAAAATTTGTTTAATCCTTTCTTATCCCTTCCTTTTTACTTTACTATTACTTTCCTCACACCTCTCCTCCCTACTTACCTTTCCCTGATTTTTGCTTCTCTGTAGTTTAGTTTGTTTATAGGTAATGATATTAGTTCCTATTAGTAATTTGTTTTTGCATGCAAATTTTTCTTTTTTGTCTTTACAATTATCCTGGTGTTTTTGTTGTATTACACTTCAAATGTTGTATGTTTTTTTATATATACTGTGGAGCTTTTCTCCCCGGGCCTCTACTGAAAATGGAAATATATCCAGCTAGACTAGCCCGGTCAACAAATGTAAAATAAATAATAAAAATAAATAGAATCTATGAAAAAAGAGTTGAATTGTGTGGCAAGATCAGTATCTTGTGTATTTGGGCAGGGTATTGGGTTTTCTATAGTACCAGGTTTTAGGAGGGTGTTTATACCTCTCCAGAACATTTGTGGGTTGGTTTTGTGGTTGCTTTGAAGTTGGGAGAAGTAGTTTCGACGGTCTGCATAGATAAGCTTTTTAACTGAGTTATGAAGAGTTTTGTATTCATTAAGGGTAGATGAGGATTTGTTCCTGTGATATTGTGTCCAGGCTTTGTCTCTAAGTCGCATGTTTGTTAGTGTGTTTTTTGTTAACCAGGGGCTGGATTTCTTTTTTATTCTTTTAGTTATTAAGGGAGCGTAAGTATCTAGAAGTTTAGACAGGTAGTATTGAAGTGAGTGATTGCATTGTTGAGGGGTAGAGTTTTTAAAGGGTACCAGTTAAGGGATTTTAGGGAGTCAGAGAAAACTTCCAGGTTAAAGTTTTTATGGCATCGGGTAGTGATGTAGTTATGAGTAACTTGTAGGGGAGAAGGAAGACGTGTTGTGAAGATGGGAAGGTGGTCACTGAGGGAGTCTTATGGAATAGTCATGTAACTACTCATGTGGCAGCAGATGTAAGTCTAGGGCTGGAATACAGATTGTCCTGGGTTCTAGTACAGGGTGTGCAACCTATTTTTTGCTGTTGTGACAGTCCATTTTATAGCAATGAACAGAAAAATATGCAGGTATTATTTCAACATTCTTGTGGCAAAAGGTGTAAGCATAGGGCTGGCATACACATTTTATTATTTATTTATTTGACATTTTATTGACCGGGAATGTCTGACTGAAACAGAGTGCTTTTTCAGCAGTGGCCTGGGAAGACAAGCTCCACAAAAGTATGCAAAAAGTTTACAAAGTAACAATTTATGAGTACATTACAGACAAATTATAGTGTGGAATACACTTGGTTACAAAAAATAATGCTGTTAATTGACAATGTACAGAGGCTGATAAAAGCAGTTGATAAACTATTTACATGACAAATATATATATATATATATATATATATATATATATATATATATATATATATACATACATATACAATGAAGGAAGAGAAGGTAGAGATAAGCAACTCAGAGTCTGGGAAAAGTCCATAGGGAAGGAAAAGAAGTTAAGTGAGAAGGAGTTAGGGGAGAGAGATAGAGAGAGAACAGTAGGAACAAGGGGTGAATGTGTGAGGGGGCAAGAAGTAGAATAATTTAAGGGTAGAAGTGAAAATAGTAGCGAGGCTATAATTAGATGGGTCATAGAGAGTGGGTTTAAGGGCTATTAGAGGAGGAAGTTCAAGGAGGGTTCTAATACAGAACGTTACAGATATTTTTAATGTTGTTCCATTTCCCATTACATTTACTCTCACTTATAAAATTTTAGATAGTGGAGCTGATATGAATTATATGTATGAAGGGTAAGACAACCTTATTGTGTTTTCAGATGTATGACTGAGGGTGTACTGTCTACTATATTTCTATAAGTATAATTCTGCTATCTGGACTTGAATGGCCTTCACAATTAAATAAGACACATACACAACTAAATCTATATCAAGAACCTTGTAAAGTCTCACACACACACACGCACACACACACACACACACACACACACACGCACACACACATATTTGCAACACCCCAAACTGTTAGCTGTATTTATGAATGGTTCATGATTATGTCTGAATAGTACATCTTCTGTGGCAAAGATAGAAATTAATCACTGTGGAAGAAAATGTTTTGTCCCTTATGCCTAGGTTTGAATCCCACAATTTAAAAATCAATTTTATCAGTGTATGAAAGCAAATAAATGTGTCGGGTGATGCAATGTATGCCCCAGTGCATGCATGCAAACTTAACGCACCTAACAGTTACCTTCCAATTTTCAAAATATATTTCCAAGCTACAGCAGCAGACACCCCTCAAACTAAGGTTAAGTGTCAGATTAACCTTCCAATTTAAAATATTTATTTCCTGCCTGATTGACACTGCTGCTCTCGGCTTAATATTGTGCAAACACAGTTGACATTGTTTCTCAGGTTTGCGCACTACCAGTAAAACGGTAACAGGAATTGGTGGGAAATCATTAGTTGCCAATGCTTTTGTTCTGGTATTAGATAGAGCTGGCATTAAAGGAGAAGGTGCCCAGTTTAGGACACAGATGTGGGGTGTTCAGGAATCCATGATATTTATTGGACTCCTCGTAAAGCACCACAGCCAAATGCTTCTGCAGGGAGACTATTCTAGCTCCCAGTGCAAGCCTGAGGCTTGGAGTAGTTTGGCTCAGGCTGTATCCAGTGTGACTGACATCCCATGCACTGTTGAACAGTTTAGGCACCATTTTAATGACCTACAAAGGTGCAAGAGAGAGATACGCCAAAAACAGTGGTTGATGGAGTTTCAAACTGGTGACATCCCACAGCTGTGTAAGTATGCTAATAAAAGAGTATGTTTTAATATATATAAAGCTAAATATAGGCAATACTGGTATGCATAATGCTCTTCTGTTCTTTTCTGTTCTTTCCACAGCTAATGCTAAATAGAGTTTAATTGCCAGGCTCATGCTGATTGAATGGAGAGACTGAAGGAAGCAAGTGGTATGTATGCAGGACAACAGAAGTATTATTGTAGCTTTAAAAGTTAAAGATAGATTTTTGGGTTTTCTATACAGCTGTAGCAAATTGAGCATGCATATCCTATCTGTAAAAACAAGTATGCATGCATTAGTCTGTAGCACAAAACAACTTTAGGAGTCACGTGTAAGACTGTAGTCAGAGGTTGTGGATTCAAATACCATTAGTAACATTTATACAATACTGCATTTCTTTAATAATATTATATAAATTAAACTCTAAATAAGTGGCATAAATGCCCTCCTGTTAACTGTAATCTGTATAACTGGACCAAGCATATGTGCAATATATGCATATTTCAAAGATTACTTTGAGCAATCTGTTGTTATAGTGTGTAGTTGTTAGGATGTATACTTAAATGTAATACTTCAGATAAAATAGTTGTATAATTGTGATAATGCACTGTATGTCACATATGATGATACTAATTTTATCTCTTTTTTTCTCTCACCCCAACCCTTATCTTTTTTTATTTTCTATTATATGTTGTTAAAATGTCTCCCTGTCATCCATCTGTAACAACTCACTAAATGCTTCACAGCACAGCAATGTAGGCCAGCCAAAGTGGATCAGCCTGCCCCTGCTCCACCGGCTCCAGCACCGATGACCAGCACATGTGGTACCCTCTGGGAGAAGTGGTAGAGGTCAGGATTTCATTACCTGCCAGGAGATGCCAAGGTTGGTGCAGCATAGTGTTGTGCACTGCACCACTAGTGTATGCCTACTCCAGATGGAGAGGCTGCTGTCCCTCATAGGTAGGTACTAGGCTATTGGCCCTAGGGCCTATATAAGCCTAGCCAAAATGGTACCCTGGCTTTCGCCACCCAAGAAAATTATTTTCCTGTGCCCCTGTCGAGCAGAGCCACAGAAGTGATCCCTGGGGTAAATTTCCTATCTCCCATCCAATCATCAAGATTTTTCTTGAAGAGTGCTAATGAGGAGCTTTGTTTGATATAGATAGGCAGTTTGTTCCAGAGTATGGGAAGTCTCTGGGACAGGAATCTATCCCTCCAGCATGTTCTGTTTATTGTTGTGACAAGATTTAGGTCCCTAGAGCGTGTAGCTCAGAGAGATTGGATTTCTTTAAGGAGCATGTCCAACAGCTCTAGGTCTGACATAGCTTTGTATTTTAGGCAGAGATCACTTCTGAGTAGGCGATATGCAACATAGTAAACTGGAGTTTTTTGAGACGGTCTGCGTAGGGCATCTGTTTGAGGCCAGTAATCCTCTTTCTGAGGTATTTCTGCAGACTTTCCAGTTATTGTAGATGTCCTGTGAGGTACATACCAAAAGGGACACTGTATTCTATAATGGGTCTAATGAGTGATGAGTAGAGGGAAACAATGACCTCTTTTTTCTGGATGAGAAACCTTTTGTGATGAGGTGTGCCACATAGAAGGATTTCCTGACTACTGTGGCAATGTGATTTTCAAAGGAGAGACTACTGTCCACCTGTGTCCCAAGGTCTCTTATTACACTTTTGGAGTTAAATAGACTACCGCCTATGTGGTAGTTCATGGGTACAGAGCTTTTACCAAAAGGGATGACAATGCACTTTTTGGCATTGAGCTTGAGGTCATGGCTCTGACACCAGACATCTGTCTCAGTGAGGCCCTTTTGTAGGATGTCCACATCATTAGGAGTTTCGATTATGGCTCCTAGTTTGCAGTCATCTGTGAACTTCATTAGCCAAAGACCTTCTGTGTTAGCCTGTACTTCAGAGAAGTAGATACCAAACAGGAGAGGACCCAGGTCTGAACCCTGTGGTACTCCACTTGTCACTGGTCTGAAGTCGGGTTTGGAGTCTGCTACTTTCACAGTGTGGTTTCTGTCAGTGAGCCATTTGGCAACCCATCTTGTGATATAGGGATTTATATCTAGTTTAGTGAGTTTATCTATAATTCCAGAGTGGAGGATGGTGTTGAAAGCCTTGGCGAGATCTAGATAGGCTGTGTGAACCACCTTACCCTCATCTATGGCTTTGGTGACCACTTCAAAGAAGTCTATCAGGTTTAGGAGACATGATCTGCCTTTTACAAATCCAAACTGGGTGGGGTCCAGAGTTTGGAGATTACCAATGTCATTGTTTATAAGTTCCATGATGATACGGTCCATAGCCTTGCAGACCAGGCTCATTAGGCTAATGGGGCAGTAGTTCCCAGGGTCCGTGGTGGCTCCCCCTTTGCTGAGTGGGGTGACCGTCACTGTGCACCATTCAGTGGGCACAAAGCCTGAGGTAAGGCTATGATTGAACATGGTACTTAGGTGGAGTGCCAGTTCGTTCTGTAGTTCATGTAGAACGCAGTCTGGGATGTTGTCAGATCCCATGGATGCTGTGTTCCTGGCTTTGGAGAGTGTGGTTTTTACCTGTGCAGCGGTGATTACAGGAACTTTACATTCTTCCGGTATAGAGATGGGATCTTTAGGGGGTGAGCGGGAAGGTAAAGTTAGCACTGAACCTTTCCTCCAGGATGTTGGCAATATCAATTGGTTCTGTATATTTAGTGCCATTGTGCTGTAACTCAGAGCAGATCTGAATGTTGCCATTGATATTCTTGACATAGCTATAGAATGCTTTGTGGTTGTCTTTAGAATCAGTGGTGATTTTATTTTTGTAACTAGCTTTGGAGGATTTTATGAGGGATCTCAGCTTCTTACTGAGGCTGACCAGGGAGTTCCTCCAATCATGGGATTTTACTCTTTTTTGCAACTGTTTCTTTCTTCTGTTGTAGAGTTGTTTATGGCAGGGGACCACCAGATTGGCTCCTTTTTTTGGAGGATAGCGTATTGGTTCTGTTAGGGATTGCATGATCCATGCACTCGTGTAAGTGCTTACACAGTGCATTTGTGTAGGATTCAGCAGTCGTACCTCTATTGTCCATCTGAATGGGTGTCGTGAAATTTGCCATTTCTGTCTTAAGAAGCGTGAAGTTGGCTTTGGAGAAATTTTTTACGGTGGTTTCCCTAATGGGGGTGGGATGTGGATGTCTAGGGTGATTAGCTTATGGTTGGATCTGACCAATGAGGAACTGACATCTGGTGTGGAACACTGGTTGCCCATGTTGGTAATGACCAGGTCTAGGATATTGCTGCCCCTGGTGGGGGTGTGGATAAGTTGATCCAAGATGTTGGAATTTATGAATTCCAGAAAATGTTGAGCAAAAGAGTTGGTGCATGAGTAGTTTTCCCAGTTAATGGTGG
This sequence comes from Protopterus annectens, assembly GCF_019279795.1. NCBI lineage: Eukaryota > Metazoa > Chordata > Ceratodontiformes > Protopteridae > Protopterus > Protopterus annectens. The sequence goes on along the minus strand of NC_056729.1, from coordinate 1,696,866,046 downwards.
GGATGTTGAAATCGCCCATTATTAGGGTGTTAGGTTGTACCCTAATATTTTCCAGTGTATCAAGAAATGAGGAGTGGGAATGCTGGGGCATGGTGGGGGATCTGTAGCAAGCTACAATTTGGATTGCGGTCTTGCCCAGAGTTAGTTGCACTTGGATAGTCTCAGTTGCATTATGCTGAACAACTAGCCTGGAGGTGTGGATATCCTTAATGAATATGGACACGCCTCTGCCTTTAGTGTTTCGGTCCAGGTTAGGTGGCCGAAAGGTGTGGTATGAATTATAGCCTGGTAATGCAGGGGTGCTCTCTGGAGCCTTGAACCAGGTCTCTGTCACTGCACAGATGTCGATGTTCTCCATTTTAAGGAGTGCCTCGAATGATTGCATTTTGAGGTTTAGACTTCTAGCACTGAGTAGCAGTACCTTCAGATTTTGCTTGCTTGTACCTGTTACAGTGGTGAATTTGTCATTTGAACATTGCCTAAAAAGGCACTATAGGGGTGGCAAGAGCCTTAGCCAGTATCCGGAGTCCCAAAGGCAACAGGTGCAGGCCATCTCTGGCAAAGCAGCGTGGTCTATCGATCATGTCATCCCAGGCAGACAGATACTGGATCCCCTTAGAATGACATCAGAAGCTTAGCCAATTGTTGAAGTTAATCATTTTATCCTTGTACTGTGGTATAATTCTGGGTGATGGCAGGATGCTACTCAGGGCTAGGGTCATACCTGCCTGGGCTACAAGATCAGAAAGCTCCTCCATGTCTCTTTTTAAGTAGTGCAGGGAGGTATGTCTCAGGTCATTCACACCAACATGGACAATGACAGAGTCATATTTCTACTTATTGTGGAGTGACCTGAGTGTTTGCATTATGTGGCGGATCCTGGCACCCAACAGGCAGCTGAGAGTAACTTTCTCCTTGTTTAGCCTGGTGAGTGGAACATCAGTGTGCCTGACTATAGAGTCACCTATGACCAGAGTGTTGGGTATGTTGTTATGCCTTATCGGCTGTGGTTAAGTGGCACGCTGAGTTTGTGGGCTATGTGTCTTTTGGGTTGTGTTGGGGGGTGGAGGTTGCTTGTGTTTCTGCTTTGTAGATCCCTGTTGCTTGGGCAGATTTTTATTGAATGTAGGTGCATGTTTTGTGTTTCTATGTGTGTGTTTTGGTGGTGTAGGTTTTGAGGGACTATGTGATGAGTGTGGTGTGGTGCAAGTGTTTACCTTCTCTTCTTGACTGACTAGTCCAGTCTTGGGTGAAGAGAGCTTTGCTTCCAGTTTGGCTATATAAGTGCATCTCTCATGGGTTGTAGTCTTCGGTGGTAGGAGGAGAGGGTTGTCTGTGTACATGAGGCAATTGCTGCATTGCCCCAAGATGCCCAGATTAATCAGGTAGACAGGAGAAAACACCGGGAGCTGACACTTAGACATGCCTGGATAGGTGCTTATTTATCAAGTACTAAAAACTGTTTTCCTTTAGACAAGTGAGGAAAGTTGAGTGTTGTAGTAATTTGTAGCTTATTTAGTGCTTACAATGAGTTCTGAACAAGTGCTGAGCTCAAAGAAACAGATATGATTGCTACAACTAAAACTGGCTAGTTCTAAGGGAAAATTCGAAGAGCAGACTTTATGGCACCAGGAATACTTTAACCCTAGCTAAGCGGCGATGCATAAAGTGTTATTTTATTTTTTTAGATAAGCTACCTAGTGCTTACCACTTCCACTGATAAGCTAGAAGGCTTCCTTCCAACACAGAAAGGCTTGGGGTCTCAGAAACTTACAAACAGTCCTGGATACAGCAAATCTGTACCTGGACAAGACTACTTACAGGAAAGGCAGGAAACAAGCTTAGAATTTTTTTTTGGTAAAGTGGAAAGGGAGAAAGGAGGAGCAGAAGATAATGCAAGGTTAAACTAAGTGAGTTGGCCTTCTCAAATGTATTAGGTAGAATGAAGTAATGACACTAGACTGGGAGGAGTGTCCCAGATCAAATTTACAGTGGGGGTGGGCAACTGCAAAGCCACCAAGTATAAGAACAGGATACCAATAGAGAGGGAAAGTAGGAAACAAAAATCAGAACAAACAAACCCAAACAGATGCTTAACAATTGTAGAAAATGTCTAGTTAATACCTCACACACAGTGAAACTAGCTAGAAAAGTATGCAGCAGACAATAAAAATACTATAAATAACTCATAAAAATAAGCAAAAAACAGGATACTTAATGTTATATATCACAGATCAGTTTGCTCAGTGCCCTTCCTCCGATTAGCTCAGTGTGAAATGGCAGAAACACTCACAAGTTAACTTCTTAAGTAACAAAGCTGAAACCTGAAACAACTTTAAAAAAAAAGCTTGAAAGAACCAATGAGGTGCTTACTCCAAGCCGTAGTCCAGGTACATAGGAAGAGAAGACGTCAATCACTCCAGCCACCTGCAGAGTAAGGGGACAGTTATGAAAATCCAATGGTTGAGGACTAGATTCTCGCTGTGTCTATGTTAGATGGGCATGAGACCAGGTTGTCCCCTCCCTCACCCCAGCCATGGTGTCTTCCAAACTTTTGTGTCCTTCACTGTCCCTGTGTTTTGTCTTATTTGTAGTGTTTTCTTGCATTTGCTTCCTAACATACCCAACTTACCTGACCTAGAAATACCAGCGTCCCTTACCCAGCATTCCTCTGTTATTGAATTAAAAAAATGGGCACCTTTCCCACAAAAAATATTGCCCCATACATAGCTCTCCATTTTACAAGTGTGTCTTCTTGACACACTTAATTTGATCCAATTGGTTCTACAACATGATTGAGTTGTTGTCACCCCTCTTTCTGTAGGTGACAGTCCAAATTTGGTTAATATTCTCTACATATTTTCAGTTTACACTGTTGAAGAAATGGATAGCTATGGTTCTTTCCTACCTCCCTCCTACACATTCCTGTATTGGTTTCCCTTTGTTCTGTATTGTTTTACCATCTATAATCTGGTCAAAAAATAGAATCACACACAACACACAAAAGTACCAAAAAAAGCAATGGATCCCATCGCTTTTTGGTCTCTGTGTTTGCACGGAATTTGGCATCATGCACCAATACCAAACAATGGTGAGCAGCTCTACAATGCTGCAATTAACTCCATGCAATGCCGCTTAACAACTGTTTTATTTAAAAGTATTAAATACACCTAGATTTGAACCCAGTATCATCTGGGCTCAAAAAGAAATGTGTCAGTGCATTCACAACTGCTGCCACAGAGTCATCTAAGCAGCAGGTGTGTTTCATACACTCAATACTAACTCTCAGCATTTTAGGAATAAGTCCCACATTTGCACACTGCTTAATTATGTGCAAACAGTAAAATAATGGAAATGTGTATTTCACATGTGCAAACACTTTGCCAACCATCGTGCAAACCCGCTGCTCACTGTTGTGCTATGCAAAATAAATCTTACTATGTATTAGTTCTGTTTACTGTCCATTTACTCTTCACATCATGAAACTTCATGTGAAAACATAGCAAACTGAAGGCCCTATCTAACAATATGTCACATATTTGCAGCCATGTGTTACCTCCCCCCATGCACTACAACCCTGGTCTCTTCATTTTGCCACATTGGTATGCAACATCTATGTCAAATATGTCCCTATTTCTGGTTAATTGTCCCCTCATTATGTTGGCCTTTGTGCAAATGTGTTGCACTAACAGGTTAACAGTTATCTGTGAAGTCCTGGTGATCATTTTGGCATTCTGTGAAAATCTGCTGAGCATAGGTGCTCTGCTTTAAACATAATTGCTATCTATGTTTAGTAAACTGAGAAACAGGAAGACACACCAAGCTGGAACCAAAAAAACTGTTGAAAGTTACAAACCAGGAATGCGTTCCAGAAACTATAATATGTTTCCGAAACAATAGCGTGTGTCAAAGTCTTGTAAGTGCAGGTACCAAAAGTGCATAAAGGCAAACAAGGCTTAAGAAGCTGTTGGAAAACTTGAAAAAGCCTGGAATTGTCCAGGCGAAAGCGCTTGGTTACATTGGATTGTTTTTTCGTTTTTGTGGAATAAAAGATTTACGTGGAAACTACTTGGTTTTGGCGTTTTCCAACAGCTTCTTAAGCCTTGTTTGCCTTTATGCACTTTTGGTACCTGCACTTACAAGACTTTGACACACGCTATTGTTTCGGAAACATATGATAGTTTCTGAAACGCATTCCTGGTTTGTAACTTTCAATAGATTTTTGGTTCCAGCTTGGTGTGTCTTCCTGTTTCTGAGTTTACTGGACTGTTTTTGCTTCATTTGTTACGTTTTGCTATCTATGTTTGCTTACATGGTTTCCTGGCTAGCAGCATTGTTGCCAGCTATGAAACCTCACTTAGATGCCATGTGCAGCATGAATATGCATTTCATGGTGGTGTGCGCTGCCGATTGCTTCGCATACATGTAAACTCTGTATAGGCTTCACGCAAAGCCTACACGGAGTTTATTGAATCCCTGGGCCTGTTTTTTTAAATCAACTTCCATTTTATCCTACTCACTAGCTATAATTTCTGGAGTACTTTCAATCTGCCCTAATAACTCCCAGATAATTTTCAGTACCCTTTCCTTAAATTGCTCTGTTTTTAACAGGTAGGTTGGGATTCACCAGTGCCTCATCTTTATTTCATTACCACGCATTTTTATCTTTATAATTATTGTCGCATGATCTGAAATAGTTAAGAGATGTGTGTCAATGTTCTCAATTAAATGCACATGTTCTTCTGAAATATAATTTCTGTCTTGTTTAGTCCTGTTATTGTACTTTGGGGATTAATATGTAAATTTCTGTCTGAGTTCCTACTACTGAATTCACATCTTTCATAACAAATATTTTCATAAAATTTTTCAGAAGTCTACCCTCTTTTATTCATAACATTCATTTAATGGCTAGTAAGTACACTGCCTGGATGCCATTAAATGAATTTTACTCAGACTGACAATCTCACTGGCTGTTGTTTTCTGTTTTAACTTTAGCTCCCCCATTGTTAAAACAGAAAACAACAGCCAGTGAGATTGTCAGTCTGAGTAAAATTCATTTAATGGCTAGTAAGTACACTGCCAGGTTGACAATCTCACTGGCTGTTGTTTTCTGTTTTAACAATGGGGGAGCTGAAGTTAAGCTGTTAATCTGTGTGCAGCCAGTTTGAAAGTTATACCTCTCAACATTTTAGTACAGGAATTCTGGACAAAGCCAAAAATAATGAGGGACAAGGGACAAATCCAGGACAGAGTTTAAATATTGCTCTTATAAACTTAGAAAGTTACAGAGTAGAAAGGATTAGTCAAGACAAAATCACTTTAGCTAGCAGATCTATGAAACTGTCACTCTCTGATGCCCCTCCCTGTGGAGGAATAAAGACACCTTGATGAAGTTTCAAGTAGTTTATTCAGTTAAGTAAATAGATGGATGAGTGTTCTTGTTCTGACACATTACATTTAACAGGTCAGTTATTTAAAGCCAGTTGCAAGCGTTGTTGGGAGGGTCCCAGGGAGATGAATGGAGGAAAGTCTGAGAGATGTAAAAACTAGGAGCCAATATCATAGTTTACAGTTTAGTCCCTTATTTGAATATTGCTAAAAGATCCATGAGGGTTTACTAGCTCAGCAGCCTGTGGAACCTCATTCTTAGTTAAAAGGTTTGTAATTTTATTTTTTATTTTTTTGCAAAAAATGGCAACCTACCATGAGCTATCATTATAGAACTTTATATACATATTTTTAAGAAAACTCTTTTGCCTGAGCTTCACCAGGTCCATCTAATAGAGTGGTTTGTAGAGCCGTTTACAGTTTGATCATTGAAAATGCCTGCTTTTATGAGGCTATCAGCAGACTTTATTAGCCTGTTTTGTACCACATGTAATATGAGAGGAAGTGCCCAGTTTTACAGGGCTCATATTTCCTGAAATACATTATGAAAGACTGATATTCTCTTGTTTGGCAGAAAAGATTACAGTGCCTGCTTATAACAGGCTTATATACATGATGAATGTGACCACTCCATATTCTTCTCCCTGATGAAGACAGACTTTTGTATATGCAGGGGAGGTAGTCACTTAGAACCAGACTGGATGATTCCCATCTATTGAAAAATACATGGATCCATAGAAATAGTTTACAGTGGAAACAAGTCACGTGCTCATTTTTACAGAGTTCATGGATGTATACAAGTAGAAGAAAAAAAAATGTGAGTACAGTTTGATCCCTCAGAACCTTTTGTATAGGCATTTTGTTCCCATGGAATAAAAATCCACCAAGTGGTGAACCTGTAGACTATAGAAAACTTTTAATAAAATAAGGATCTCAGATCTTCTTTGAGTATATGTAAACTGTACCAGTTTTGTAAAGAGTACAGCAGTGTGGAGTGGGGCCCTGGGATAACAATTTTCACTGCACTATAAATTACAGAAATTATGTTAAGTGCAGGCCAAGTGGTAAAAAATCTGTACCTGGTGCTGTGGGGTATCCATAGTGAGTGGGAGAAAGTCCCTGGTTTCTGAGAATGGTTCTATGGTGTTCCAGTCTCTGGTCTTCACTATCTGGTCTAGCAGATAGTGAGGGCTCTTCTGTTCAGAGTCATCCTCTCTTCAGGTTTGAGGTTGTGAAGACAAGGCTCTTCTGTTCAAATTATTCCTTTCTTCATGTCATGTTCAAGGTGCTAAAGTCAATGCAAAAGAGAGCTATATAGCTCTGTGTCTGGCTAGATAAAGGTCTGGAAAATGGGAGGGATCAAGTGGAAGGGCAGTTAACCAATCACCTGATACAGGGGGTGGTGCCACGGGGCCCAGGGTAGGGTTAAATGATGTAAGAGGCCGATGTAATCAGTATGGGTGTAGGCTACCATTCAAACTAGGATGATAGTGTTTTGCCCCATTTTCTCACTCCTAACAACTAAAGGAAATCCCAAGTCCCAAATCGGTAGTAGAAAACAGTTTCAAATATCTGAAAGTTGCTGCTTAAATTTGTACACATAATGTGGTAAAATACATTTTCAAACTTGTAACAGTTACTGTCTAGATATGTATACATCTTGAGAGCCCCCCTCAAAAAAAAAAAAAAAAAAAAGAAACAAAAAACAAAAAGAAACAGAGTGCTTTGTTTTCTGTATTACTAGTTTGCCATACAAACTGTACTAAGGTAGATGCAGTGATCTACAGATCTAATTTCTTGAGTAGCTTTTTCATAATAACAGCAACAATTAGAGTTAATTACAAGTTAATGTCCATGTCCTGGGGTAAACCATATGAGTGTTTTAGCTGTATGATTTATGGTTTAGTTTCTTGAGATTGCAAGCACACTTTTGATGGAAATGCTTGAAAGTCATGACTGACAACTGGGTGGTGATTACAAACAATAAACAGTGGGAAAAACTCCTAGAACCCCATCTTTTTTGTTTCCAAAAGAAAGAGAGCCAGGGACTAAGTAGATTGCAATTTCAGTCCAGAGGAGGACACCAGAGGAACTTAACCCTGTGACCCCCCCCCCCCTTCACTTATTGCACTTATATGAGCAGCAAGGCCTACTTCTTTTGCACAGAAACATAAGCAGCACTTGTTCTAAAAATTGTGACACTACTTTTGTAATATACTGTGCACAGTTTAATGGCTGCAGTTGTTTTTATGTGGGGAAATCTGTGAACAAGTTCAAAATCAGGGTGGTATACCACTTGCATGATATCAGACTCCAGATCCTCCAAAACCAACTAGCCAAGCAATTATAACTAGGGAGTATGTACTGGCTATGCTCAATAAAACCAAGAACACAGTGTCAATGGGCCATGATAACAATCCCAGGATGCCTCCTGAACAGTACAAAATATCTTATCCTGGAGTTGTTATTTAACTATAGTCTTAAAATAGGCTTTGTGCAACATGAATGTAGGACTGCGATATTCATCTCCCTTCTTAAGGGAGGGCCTTCAATAGATCCTGAAAAGTACAGACCCATTAGTCTGACTAGTCATACTTACTGAATCTGGTGTACTTCTTGGAAAAGATCACTAAGGTAATGGATGAGGGAAAATGGTCCATACTGCATATCTAGATCTGGCTAAAATATTTGGTACAATACCCCACTCAGGCATTTTCAAGAAATATACAGAAATAGGTAAAACCCCCTTTATAACATGCTGGATAGCTAGCTGGCTCACTGATATGACCCAGGTGATTAGAATCAGTGAGGCCACATTCACAAAGAGGGCAACCACCAGTGGAGTCCTGTAGAGCTCTGTGCTAGGCCTACTCTTCATGACATCTACTTTTTGGATGTCAAAGGCAATGTTAAAGTCCTCTAGCTAACCAATTTCACAGATGATTGCAAACTGGGGAGCAATCACTGAATCATCTCCAAGATGAGAACACCCTTCAGGAAGGTCCAGCACAGACAAATGCTTGGGAAATCTGCCACCCCGGGTAACTATACCATCAATAAAACACTCCTAAAAGTTGATTCACTAGTCAGCAATCTGGGAATTCATGTAGATAGCAATCTGGCCTTCAACCAACATGTGTCTAAAAGTAGTAAGAAAATCCTTGTATGTTGCTCAACATATAAGCAAGGGCATGGCATATAGGTCCAGACAGGTTATCATACCACTGTGTCTGGCTCTCATCAAACCAATCATATAGTATAAAGCCCCCTTTGGTATGTTCCTGACAGCAACTGGAACATCCACAAAGTTCCTTACAGAAAAAAAATATAGGGAATAAAATACAATGTCCTCTGCTGATTGTCTCAAAGAACTGTCTCTTTACTTGGTATCATACAGACTTCTGAGAGGTGATTTTTACCTGGGATACAAGGCCACCCTGGACTCTCTTTTGATGAACCTTTTGCACATCCACAAAACAAATAGCATCAGAACTACTACACTGAAAGACCTACATTTTGCTTGTGACATAACTAGGATAGGACATGTTAGAGAGACAGACATATTTCTGAGAGAATTCCCATTTTCTGGAATAGGCTCCTCATCTATGTGAAGCAGAATTCCACCCTATCCCTATTTAAGTGCAACTTGGACCAATGGATGTGTAATAAGAAATTCACTCCTGGTCTGGCACCTGTATCTCTGATGGACAGAGGCAGCTAGTAAATCACCACCTATATAAATCAAGTTTGTAGGTCACATTTGGATTGTACAGCAAGGCTTATCAAGGCCCTAATGTTTGTTGGCCTGTTATGCACCTATGAACCTGATATCCCACCAGGCTTAACTTCATCATGTGACTGATACTCTATACTGTGATCACAAATATACAATTTGAATTATTTTTATCCAGTGATTAAGACCATGTGTGATGTCCCCACTCTGGGCCAGTAATCAAGGAGCCTGAATCCTCACCATTGGCACAGGAGAGGGATGTTCACTTGGAAGAAAAATGGATACACCCAGTATTTCCAGATGCAATTCCCTGCATCAAGCACAATTTTCCTTAAGAGCTCACAGGGAACATAGTTCTGGGTCTGGGTTTCGGCCTCTGTCCAGACCCCCAATCAGACTCACCACTGGCACAGCTATAGGCTTGAGTCCTCAGCCAAGTGTCCAAGCCAAGTCCTCCAACACCCTCTCTTTGAAACCGATGCTTCGTGTCCCTGCTCCAAGTAGCTGACACACATACGCACATAGACACACACACTTTGAGATTTGATTTTCAAACACACACACACACACACACACACACACACACACACACACACACACACACACACACACACACACACACACACACACACACACAGGGAAAAAGCTGGCACAGATTTGCTAGCTATGCCCCCTTGTGCCAGACTGTAAGATAGTTACACTGCCACCAGACACCTCAAAGCCAGCTACTCCAAGGCTCTTACAAGGGTATCCAATTATACTGAGTGAAATTAATATTAATACACTATTTGGCCAATGTGGTAATGCTTTCAGGAGTAGCCAGAACTGTCACCAAATATATATATATATATATATATATATATATATATATATATATATATATATATATATATGTGTGTGTGTGTGTGTGTGTGTGTGTGTGTGTACTCTCAGAGATTAAGATATTCTCTAAAAGACCAGCCACAATGAAAAGTTTAAATATATTTAATATTTAATAATAAATAATAAAATAACATAAAAATGCTAAATAGCTATTTATAATAAACACCAGAGTTTCCATCACAGGAGATATTAAAAATAGCACAGGTGGACAGGTTCACACAGTTACAGAAAAAAAAACAATATTTAACTAATCTCACTATATTTTTTGACTGATCTAAAGAATTATTATTCCCTGGTTACTTACTAGAGCAAAACAAGATGAAGTAGGTGAGAGATCCTCCTTTGTCAGGTTACAAAAACAGAGTGCTCTGAGACTTCATCTCAGCCAGTATTTTAACATTATTTTAGTGATGGACTACAGAATGACATCACATACATTTGTTCATCTGACTTCTGGTTCTCATGCAACCCCCCTTGGCTAGAAGCTGTCACGATTTATCACATATGTGTCAATAATACACACACACACAGAGCCTTATTAAGATCTGCTGCAGCTCCTGGAAGTCATAAAACAATTTCAAACCTCCACCCTTTCAGAGTAGCAATTACTTCACCCCAGTGACAATGCAATAAGCTTCCTGGTACAGTCTTTTTATCTCTGGCTCCACTGAGAACTGTAAGATACAATTTTTATGGCTTAAATTAAGTAATTTAGTTTCTTACTATTTTCCAAATTTAGGTGGATTGAGATTAACCTCTTCTCGTCCAGTATCCTCTGTTACAATATATACCTTTCAACAGTTACAATAATACATGTACATTTCTTCTTCTGTCCAGCAGGGCACAGTGTTGGTATATTTTTCACACTCGGCTTTACAAATACATTCTCAACACAAGCATCTGTACAAATCAGTTTAATATTCAAATAACATATAATTCTTTATTAAATTTCAGCTAACTGTGCTGGCACTTCCACTGTCCTACTTCTCCTGACATAGCTGGCAATACCTCACATCATCACACCTCTCCCCTTTGAAGACTCAAGCTAGTTTTTCAAGTGACTCTTGAGAAATGTTGCTTGACAGAAATGAGCCTATCTGGAAATACATTAACCCATACCCTGTCTTGAGAACCAATTTGCATTGGCATTGCTAACCCCACAATGTGCTGCACTGTCATATCATATGCCTGTAACCATAGGCTCCACCTTAATAACTTGGCATTTGGCTGGCTGGCTCAATATAGCCATAGATCCCCCTCAGACTCCTCCTGCCTCCTACTGTAAAGACTTAGCACAGGACCTTGCAATCATGGTAAGCTTTCATTATGTTAATATGGTACAGTTTGTGCCCCTTCCTCCTGCCTAACAGGTCTACTATGTAGTTAACATCACTGACCTTCCTTACCACTTTGAAGGGTCCCTCCCAAGCTGCCTGCAGCTTATTGTGTCTGACAGGAATGAGAACCATGACCTGCTGTCCCACAGCATACTCTCGGGCTAGAGCATTCCTATCATACCAGATCTTTTTCTTCTGTTAGGCTTCTGCCAGGTTCTCCTGGGCTAAGCCCATGAGGTCCCTAAGACTTGTCCTCAGGTTCAGGACATATGCCACAACAGACTCCTTGTGGGATTCACACCCACCCTCCCACTCATAACGAATCAAATCTAAAGGCCCCCTCACCCCATGCCCATACAGCAACTCAAAGGGTGGAAAACTTGTGGATTTCTGGGGTACAGCTCTGTATGCAAACAGCAGATGGGGAAAATATTTGTCCCACTCTCTCTCCTAAACTGGTCTGCAAATGCATATAGTATGGGCTTTAGTGTAGAGTTTAACCTCTCCACAAGACCATTAGTCTGGGGATGGTAGGGGTGTTTTTTTAGGTGCTTCCCCCCACAGCGCTTCCACAGACAACCCAGCAGGACTGACATGAAATTGATGCCTCTGTCAGTTAATATTTCTCTCAGAAACCTACCCTGCTAAAAATCTCCACCAATGCATTTGCCACCTACTCTTCCTCGATGGAGGACAGAGCCACCGCCTCAGGGTATCTCATAGCATAATCTACTATCACCAAGATATACTTCTTCCCTGTGGAGCTTGGAGTACTCAGGGGCCCCACAATATCCATAGCTACCCTCTGAAATGGCTCCTCAATTATGGGCAAAGGCATCAAAAGATTTTTGACCTTGTCTCCTGCCTTGCCTCCTTTTTGGCACTGCTCACAGGTCCTGCAGTACCCTGCTACATCCCTTGCAATCACAGACCAATAAAAGCTCTGCATAATATGTCTTTTACTATGCTTTATGCCTATATGACCTGCTAAAGGAATGTCATGGGCTATAGATAGAAGTGCTAGACAGTAGGCTCTAGTCAATACTAACTGCTGTATTACCTCAACCTCTAGCCCTCCCTCAGGTTTCCACTCTCTGTACAGTAACCCTTTCTTCCAGTATATAAAGTCTCCTTTTCCTTGAGAATCAGATGCCTCCCTAGCTACCTCCATTAAGCCTGTTAGTGTGGGGTCTGAGAGCTGAGCTTGTCAAAACTCTATCTTTGTAACTCTTCCCAGCTCCCCTTCCACAGGAAGTCTAGTATTCTCTGAAAAAGCAGTTACCAGTGGTGTACTGTAGGGCAAAGTGTTGGTCCCTCTCCTACTTGACATCAATTCTCAGACCGTCAGGCTAGCACACATGGCCTATGGTTATCTAAGTTTGCAGATGACAGTAAAGTGTGTTTTGTTATTCACAGCTGCTCCAACATGGGTTAAACCATGTTAAAATTGATGCAAGAGTAATGTTCTCAAATTAAATTTGAAAATAAAAAGTAATATAGCTCATTTTGGTAAATAAAACATTTTCATATACCATATAGGTGACACACCCCTCCAATCAGACACTACTATAAGGGATCTAGGCACTTTTATTGATAATGTCTTATCGTTTGACCATCATGTCTCCATAGTACTTCATAAAGCCTTCTGCCTGGCTCTTCTTACTTCCAATGCCATCTTCACTAGATCCAAAGGTTTATTTCCCCTTTACTTGTATCATCATACAAATTATTCAATATTCTGCACCTTTTGGCATGTATTTGTCTAAACACGTCATTCAACTTGAGAGACCTCAGAGATTCATAACTAAAAAGATCAGTGTCCTCAAAAATCTTAGTTATCAGGGTAAACTGGAAGCCTTCTCTCTCTGTGCACAGTGTCCTATAGAATCCTCTCTGGAGATCTGTGTTTAGCCTTTTGAGCTATGAAAGATCCAACCCGCTTTGACCTCCAATTCCTTCACAGAACAACTGATATCTCAAATGCCCAGTTAAAGGAACTAACCTTCATCAGCAGGTAATTAAGACACTTTGGCATGATAGGTTCACAATCCAATGTATCCTTACCTCTAAAATAAACTTCCACAACATGTCAAGCTGAGAAGCACCCTTGCCACCTTCAAGGTAAACCTAGATAATTAGATGGGTAGCCTCAAACTCAACCCCTGTCTAGCTTGCCTTGCCCTCTTTGAAGCTAGGAGGAAGTTTTGAATATTTGTTTCTATACTGTACTTGTAATGATCTGCAGAGTGATTGTTTAGTACAACCTATGAACCTATAATAAGATATAAGTAGCGAAAAATGTTCTTAGTTTTTTAGTGTTATATACAGGTCAAGCTTACGTTTTCCAGCCCCCAAAAAGTTATTGAGAGCAACTGACAAGAAGCTAACATACTTTATATGGGAAGGAAAAAAGAATATGATTCCACTAAGATAAGTTGATCCTTTCCTTGGATAAGGGAGAACTAGGAATGCCAGACTTGAGGATTTATTTTAAGGCCAACTAAATGATACTTTTGTTTATACTTCAAGCAGAAATTTATAAATTCAAATGCAAAAGCTCAGGGAGGAAACACCAGGGACAGAGAGAGACTATTTTACTGAACACAGGAACTTAAACAGATGAATACCATGCAAATCATTACAAATATAAAATGGCAGAAAATCTAGCTAAAACTAGGTAGGTTTAAGTTTGGAAAAAGGAAATCCTGCCTGTAGAGTGGTCTGTTCATAACAATGGAATTTCACAATGTTGAATTTTATAACATTGGGACCATAACATCGAAAATTCAAAACACTGAAAACCTAAAACATTGAAAACTCAGAACATTGAAAGTGTGCTTCATAACATTGAAAACTACATTGCACAAGTAAATAAGATCCCCTCCACCTACAACAACACCTAACAAACACACTTTCTACTATGTTTCTGCAGGAGGGCAAGCCCCCCTGCACCCCCCTGTAAATTAAATATACCATCACCAAGATCGTACTACAGTGGAAAAAAGTTAATTTAGTAACCTCAGTGTATTGTAATTGTGATACAGTGAGGTTAGGAAATTAACTTTTTTTCCACTGTAGTGCGATCTTGGAGTTGGTATATTTAATTTATGGAGGGGTATGGGGGAGTGCTAGGGGGCTTGCTCCCCTGCAGAAACATAGAAGAAAGTGTGTTTGTTAGTTTGGTGTTGTTATAAGTGGAGAGGATGTTATTTACATATGCATTGTAGTCTTCAATGTTATGAAGCCCACTTTCAATGTTCTGAGTTTTCAATGTTTTGGGATTTAGATGTCTTGGTCTCAATGTTATGAAATTCAATGTTATGAAATTTCAATGTTATGAAGTAAACCCCTGTAGAGATATCTGTAGTTAAAGCCAGAGGACAGAGACAGGAAGTACATGGAAGTACCTGAAGACAACTGACTTAGAAACTGAAGTATTTTGGAACAAGCAAGTCCAGCAGAGTGTGTAATAGCATGGCAAAGGGCTAAACTACTGTTTGGGTTACACAATAGGGGCTGTTTTCCCTATCAGGGAGTGATAGAAAAATATGGGCAAATAATCAGGGAGAAAGAGCACAGAATGAATACCAGCCTCTAGTGAAGTTTATGCTAGAATCAAGAAACGATAATATAGTTAAAAGGACTAAGCAGAGCATATAAAATACTCCATGAAAATGATAAAAAATATTCAGAGGAGATAACAGATTGGGAGAAGAGGATAGATCAAGAAGCATTTCTTTCTTTCTTTATTTTTCTGTTTTGCTTGTTGCAGTGTTTGGTGCAATATAACAAGCACCTGATTTCCTTCCTCTGCTAAAGAAATAATATATGGCTGGTGTAACTGCTGCTATTTAATCAATGTAAATACTTTCTGTTCTGCATCTCACTTAGTAAATGACCAGTAATTCTCATCACACATCTTCCGCAGAAATTAAATTAATCTTGCAGTGTATTCCTTCTTCTGTAAAAGTTCCATGCATTCTGACATGAAGTGACTACACATAAAGCACTATTATTTATAATGAAACAAATCTGTTCCCCTGATAAGACATATAAGTACCATCTCTACTTTCTATGTTTTTATGCAACAGGGATTTGGTTCCTAGCAGACCAGTCCTTCTGGATATTGGTCACATACCACTAAATTTAGATTTTAACATTAGTCCTCAGTTCTTAGATGAATGCCACAAATTATTCTTGAATCATGATGGTTGTGTTATTGTTACAAAAGGACATGCTGTTTCTGCGCTACGTCTTGTTATTACATAATCAGATCTTGCAATAATCATCTGTTCTCTACAATGCAAATAGCACGTTTCATTTCATTCCCCACTGTTGATGAAGCAGTAAACACTACTGATAAGTAACTATCTGAGTAATCATATTTAAAGTAGCATTAACATTTTGTGTTACATTAAAAATGCATCTCTTCAAAATATTGTGAATGATTTAACTATTGTCATTTTATCACTCGCATTGTGTTAACTTCTACATTTCTCTGGCCCTGTTCAGTCACTTCCTACAGTAGTTGGTTCTGTAATGATGCTTTAATATCAGCAATCCCAGGAATTACTGTCCCCACACCTTCAGCTCCTATCACAAGCCTAAAAATATTGTCTTTATGTTTTTTCATGTCAATTGCCGAACATGACCAGATTTTGGTGTATTACATTCATTAGCTCCATTTCGGTATAAGAATGCAGTTCTGACCCTAGTGACCATTTTCACTAGTTATCTTTCTCTCAACTGCTTATAGCTAAGCTAATAAAATACAGTTTTTCATTTTGTTCTTTATTCACTTCATCTATAACTTTGCCTGCCTCTTCCTTCACCTCCTGGAATGTCTCTCTATCATATATATTTGTATATGCACGTTCTGCATCTTTTCATTTAAGTTGCCTACTTGTTTGGTTAGTTTTTGAACCTTTTGTCAAGTGGCAAAGTCACATGGCAGTATGGAATATCCAACCAACACTGGCAGCTGCTTCTTTTTCTTTTGTACCCTTTGCTTGTATTTAAGATTCGCTTAGAGCAAAGCTATAAATAGGGTGAGGTAAAGGGGTCAGCTTCTATGGGTGTAAGCTGTTGTAGGCTGGGCTATGACTGGCAGTTGCTGATGGGGTGTGAGAGGAGCACTGGCATTCATCTAAGGAACCACCAGTGACAGGTAATACCGTGGCTTCTTAAATGCATGTATTTAGTAACTGTAGCAAACAGCTTATGCAAGTTCTTTGCTGCAGTTAATAACACAATAACCTTCAGTGTTTTTAGTAACTATAGCAAGGAGCAGTTCAAGCAGAGTTCCATGAGGTTTTTTTTTTTTTTTTTAGTCTTGAATGGAAGACCTTTTTTTGGACCTTAAGTTCAGGGAAGGCCAATGGTATTAGTCATTTTGTATTCCTTTCTAGACTGTCAGCACAGAGGATTAAGGCTATGAGATATTAAAAAAATGCGTCTTGTAATCCAGGATTTGATTCCTCTCACCTCCATTTGTCTACAGTTTGATGCTGACAAACTCACTTAATCTAGGCAGTTGAGAAAATGGGTTAGGCTTGGCTCCTCTATGGTCTCCTGGATTGCACATCTGGTAACTACCTTTGAACCTACAAAGATCTTTTATGATCTTGTTTCTTAAAACTATAGGACAGTTATGACATTTCTCTTCACTGTTTTGTAAGCTTTGATTACTATATCAATTGTTACTAGTAAAATTTCAAAGCATTTGAAAGAGTGTGAGAGAGTGATAAAATCACACCTCCAGTGAGTTGCAACTGCTTTAGACTAAAGCTACTTTTTCAAGCTTTGGTTACAAAACAGATCACCAGACCCTAGTCACCTGAGGGGAATCCTATATTCTCAGTGGACTAGCAGATTTCAGCAGAAGAATCAGGCACACCTGACTAGTAACTATTAACCTACACAAAAGTTACAAAGTTACCTGATACAGCAGCTACTTTATTTAAAAATGTCAGTAGGTGTGCACGTAGGAAACTAGCTTAAACTAGTTCAGTAGCAGAAACTATCTACAAGATTTGCAAACAGAGCTCTTTTTTGCAAAAATGTTATTCATCTGTTCTCTGGAGGGTCAGTGCTTACCGTAAGCGAACTGTGTTCTTTGGGAACAGTGGAATATGGTTTTCTCATACTGCTTGTCAGAACACCAGAAATAGGTTAAATGTCATAGCTCATGTACATCAGTTTTCATCCACAGAATATGAATGTTTGAAGCATCCATTTTGTTTTAGGCATTTTGCAAAGAGAATATGTAGAAATACACTTCGATTGTGGATTATATTAAATGGGGCATACCTAAGCCTTTTGACTTAATGTTAATGGGTATGCAGAGGAGAAACAATGTATTTTCTCTCCATGGTATAGGCTGAATATAAGGACAAAGGTTTCTGGGTACAGGAGTAAAGACTCACACATATAACACAAAATGAAGGGAAAACAAGAAAAATAACATTGTTACTGACTGATATTCAATTGAGAAAAGTAGTAAAAGTGATATTTAACATATGCAAAATGTGAAAGAGGGACACAGAAACAAGAGCAATAACACTAAGGTAATTTAAAATGTCATATATAAGTGAAAATTTGCAGTATTATGGACAGCAATGTTACTTTGTTTCCTGTCTTGTCACATTTGGAATTTCCATGGGTTTTCTTATTACTAACAGACATGAATAAATATGCTAGATATAAGATGTGTTCTTGGACTGAGGAAAGAGATGCAGCAACAAACGTAAAGCAATACGAAATAATTATATTTAACTGTGACCATTTTCATGTGATATATTTAACTGTGACCCTTTTCATGTGATTTTTCTGTGTTGGAATTTGTAATGTGCATGAAACTTGAGGTAGTTGTGTTGGCTGAAAGGAAGGAGTGATGGGAGAAATCTTGTGGCGAATCTCCCATAAAATCAAGCAGAGATATGTTAAAGGCTTTGGAATTACGGTGGCAACAATAAATGAACAAGATGGCAGTAAACTGCAGGTATTGCAGAAAATAGAAATAGCACACACAAATCTAATAAAATATATGGGTAGGATTAATAATGAACTTTAATATTATAAAATATAACTATAGTAAAAATGAAGATTATAAAAACAGGAAGTTGCTGAACAGTATCATGAAACTGAATTATTAAGAAAATATGATGTTTAGATGTTGAAGGAGCACAGTATAATTTTAAAAGTATGTATACTTATTTACTGCTGAGGATATAAAAAATGCACAATAATATGAAAGAAGCAGGCAGGGAGTCAGACATCTGATCAAAAGGCAGGTGCATGTATGGTACTTCTCATCAGAACAAGATGACCGCATTAAAAATCAAAAGAGTTTTCACCTTTCCCTCTGGGGGATGCAGCAACCTCAGAACTAATTATGTTAAGTGATGCAGGGGTGCAGCCCTCTATATAAGGGTGTTGTAGGGTAACGTTGCTCTTCTTAACTTATTCTGATCGATTGCGCCATTTAGGTATCTGTTTTTACAACTTTGCATTTTTTTACTATATTTCTATTTAAGTACATTTAATGAAGTGTAAAAGTTTTAATAACTGTATTATAATCTGCATTTTTAAGGCAAGGTGTCAAGCAGTTGTACTGTTAAACAGGATACAAATTAGATATGGCTATATGTAAGTCTCCACATGGGATAAGCTCTAAGCAAAATAATATATTCATGTTGCAATATGAATGTTGAATTATGTAGCATGGTTTTCCAATACAAGCCTGAGGTGAATTTACTTGAGTGCCAGCAGCCTGCAGCAAAAAAAGTTGAACAGCATAGCGCCAAACACTTTTTCGCATAGGAAATCATTACCGGTGCAAGTTAGTTCTAATTGTGCACCAGCAATGATTTATATTTTAGGGAGATTTCTCCCTTCTACTAGTTGTTGTGATTGTGGAGTTGGTATATATAAATTGGAGGGGTGTGGGGGTGCAGGGGGGTTTGCCACCTCCCCCACAAAAACAAGAAAAAAAAGGACTTTTTCACTGTTTTGCTTTTTGGGCATTTGTTAGCCATTCATTTGGAACATTAACTTTTAGGAAGTCAAAGTTTCATAGCAGAACCATGTAGCATAATATAAAGTTGTGGACTAGGGCAGGAAATACAGAAGAATAAGAATAGAGTTGTTTAATGTTAACATTGAGCTTATTTATACAAACATAAGAAACTAAAAGCATAAAAAGAACATTGAAAAAATCAGCCTGTTAGGAAATAGGTGCACATAATCGTTGTACAGAAGTCTGGTTGAATCTGGGAGACTGGATACTGACATAAAAGCATATAAAATTATGCACACATCTCTAAGAAAAATGCAGAAGGGTCAAATGGAGGGAAGGACACTGTCTTCTGTAAAATAAAAAAAACTCCGGTACCAACCAATAAGCGAGACAGTTCTAGTAGACACCACGATAATTCTTTTAGTCCACAAGTTTAATCCACATACCATACATACAATATGATAATAATGTTGAAGAACTAACTCTAAACTGTCATAGCACTTAACCATAGCACCGCCAAACTCAAAAATCAGTTCAACCTCAGAACTGCTAGTGAGAGCATTCAATCCGCTTTAAAACAACTTTTGGCCAAATAAAATATATTCTCTCTAGGTGTAGCCTTTTTTTAGATTTATTTTATTTTGGCCAAAAAGTTTTTTTAAACGGATTGAGCTGCTCACTTGTCTCGCTTATTGGCTGGTACCGGAGTTTTTTGAGTAAAATAAAAAAATAAATCATGGTCAAAAACAGTATGAAGAAAAACATCTCATGTCAATTAATAAAACCTATGGAAAACATATATAACAATGTCGACACCCTGCAAGAGGGTCTTACGCAAACAAATGATTGGTGCCAAAGTCACGGCCTTAAACTTAATACAGAAAAAATGTATTATTATCCTTTTCAATAAGAGCGATGTTTCTGCTAACTACACAACAATCAGTGGTGAGAGACCTGGCATGCAGGTTGACAGCAACCTTACTTTTGATCACCATGTTTCCACAGTGGTAAGAAAGGCATTCTATATTGCTCACCTCATAAGTAAGACCATTGCCTCCAGAAAAAATAAGAAGTTATAACCTCCCTGTACTCTTCCCTCATCAGGTCAATAAATAAGTACAATGCCCCTTTGGTGTGTACCTTTCCGAGACTTGCAGCAACTGGAGAGACCACAAAAGTTCCTAACAAGGAGAATTCAAGGTATTCAGCATCTGTCCTATGTGAATGAGCTGAAATCATTGTCACTTTACTCCATTTCATAAGACTACTCAGAGGTGCTCTCTGCCTTGCATATCTTGCAATCTCTGACTCTGCTTTATTGATCATGCTACATATCCATAGGTTCAATGGCTCAGGTTACTCACTGTAAAGACCTTAACCTGATATGTGACATTAATAGAACCTGCTGGATGGACAGGTTTGTCACCCAGAGGTTACCGCACCTGTAGAACCGGCTCCCAATTCATGTCAAGCGGAGCACCTCTTTGGCCCTTTTCAAACGCAATCTGGATGATTGGATGATTAACTGTAAATTCAATATGGGGGTTCTCCCTGTGTCTCTCTTTGACAGGGGCAATAATGCTGATTGTGGAAACAAGATCAGTATTTGGCTAGGTTGGTAAGGGCCCTAGGGCCATTAGCCTAGTAACTTTCTATGATCCTATGATAAAGGACAAAAATATAATCCAAATGGTTGTTAAGCCTACCAAAGACAATAGCTTGTTAGTTTTATTAACAACTGTCTGAATTCCATCATAGGTCTTGACCTTCAATTTTGAAGTAGTGTAGTGATCATCGTACTATTCTGATTACTTGGAATGAAAATCCTACTAGAATTCAGATTAAAGCCAATAAAAAAGATACAACTTTTTTAACCTTTCGTATAAAGGAATTTTTACAAAGTTCAATAAGACCTTTTAAAATATATAACTGCTAATTCCGTCAAATGGTTCACTTAAATTTGCTGTTAGTTTATCACAAATATTCAAACTAATACAGGAATGTGACACAAATAAACAGTCTTAAGACTCAAAAAAATAATAATGGCAGAAAAGTATGTATTTGATATAGCAGTATGGCAGGGTGCTTATCATTTCAGAGTTCTGTACAAATGTAGGAACTCATAGAGGATCATAGTGACCCATTCACGACTGGCCCTGAATAAACTAAAATGTCCAATATAAAAATAAAATGGACAATCAGGTCACTGGGTGAAGTAGGCATATTACTGTGCTTACTATCGCCAATGCAGCTGTGTGGGAAGAAGCATGCAATCATAGGGTCTTGAAAACATCAGACCTGCAGCAGACTCTCCTCCAAATCCTTCCAACATGAAAACATAATAGGACAATTGGCCATTCCATCTTTTCTCTCTGTCCAGATGATCACCTTTATTAGTGCTCTTTGCTGACTCACAAACCTTGATCACCACTGGCCTGACTGGACACCAATCTTCTGCTCTATGTGCTGACCATCAAGTATAGATGGTCTGAGTTTTAAAATACATGTTGAATTGCAGGTGTTCTAAATGCTGAAAAAAATAATAGAACAATGCTGTAGATGTAATTTTGCTGAATTTTATATTAGTTATATTATTACTGCAGATGCTACTTTGAAATAATTATATTTTTGTATAACAGTACTAGAATAATTGGCATTTTTCTAAAAATTGTGCAATGCTGTACAGCCTCAGTGAATGAAAAAAGAGCAAAATATGCATGTTCAGAACAATCATAAGCTGTTTTTCAACAGTCATGATGTGATCCAGGTTAGGTTCTTTTTCAGGCTTTTTATATGTGATGCTGGGATTTGCAGCTGTTAGACAAAGATGATTAGTTACATTATACAGATTAGAACGTGGTTGTATATGCTATGTCTACATGCCTTATCAAAAGAAAGACAGTATGGTTGTCACATACCAGGAAATGTTCAACATATGATGCAGGAGGTGCTTGTTTGCACACTGGATAAGACATCCAGACAGCTGAGATAGAAGAGGTTAGGACAACAAAGCTCCCCTAGTGTAGTCCAGCAAAATCCCAGGTTCCATGACAAGAAATGAGGCAAAATGGCAGTGTCTGTTTGGTATGGGAGTATGTGGCAGGTTCCTTAACCATTCACTGCTCTGTGTAAATGTAGGAACTTCTAGGAGAACATAATGACCTGCTCATGATTGCCCCTGATTGACTTCAGATCATCAAATTCTGGAAATGACTTATTGATTGAGCTTTTGAACATTGGAGCAGAGATCCGTTGACCACAGGCTTATTTAGGAAGAAGGAGAAGTAAATTTGTAAGGAAGAGTTTGAAATCCACATTTGCTAACTCATCTACTTAAACCTAGATTCATAGGTTTCATTTGGTTAGTACTAGACTAATTGCCCTTGCGAACCATTGTAAGCCAAGCCAATTATTCCTTGTGAGATTCAAACCCTGCACCTTGTGTTTGTAAGGCAAACACCTTAACCATTAGGCCACCCTCCCAACTGGCATAATTGACAGGATCTGAATCTGTGCTGGGAAACCCCAATGGATTTCCAGGTAGTTACTTAACTACTGGCCCAAGAGCTATTTTAACCCTACACAAACTTACCCTAATTTGCCAAAATATTGCTGACATGACCAAACAAATATTGCTGATTTGTCAATACCCCATGGAGTGTTCCACAACTCTAAGCATACTGATGAATGACTAACAGCTTGGCTTCTCTGTCCATCACAGTTTTTGATAGCAATTACCCTTATAATAATGAACAATGGGAAAGCTATGGTTGTAGTTCTCACTCTTTTTATCACAAAATCTAGATGCTGCCATAATGTATTACTATCTAAACTGTGACCAAAAAATATAAAATAATTGCATGCTCACATACAACTACTTAAGTATGCTAATAGTACGTGGTATAAATAAAACTACTCAAATATGCTAACAGTATATGGTATAAATAAAATTACTCAAATACGCTAATAGTATATGGTATAAATAAAACTACTCAAATATATTAACAGTATATGGTATAAATAAAACTACTCAAATATGCTAACAGTATATGGTATAAATAAAACTACTAAAATAACAATATAGGTTCATAGGTGTTTACTAGGCTAATGACCACAAGGCCCTTTTTTAGCCTAGCCATGCATCCCAAGTCTCTGACAAGTTCTGATACCCTTGATACGTGTAAGTATGGGCCTGGGAGATTAACCATTTACATGGATGAGGAGCCTGTTCCATAGATGGGATAGTCTCTCGGATACATACCTATCTCTCCAGCAGGTCTTATTTATATCACAGGCAAGGTTTAAGTCTTTAGAATAGGTAATTCTGGTAGTGTTTATTTTGTGGATATGCAGGGGGTCCATCAGAGTGGGGACTGACAATGCCCTGTATGCCAGTCATAGAACTTCCTTCAAAAGCCTGTAGGAGACAGAATACAGGGATAGGGCCTTATGACAGTCTGCATAGGACGTATTCTTTTAGTGAGGAACCTCTGTAGATGTTCCAGTTGTTGGATATGCCTGGTTAGGTACATACCAAAGGGGACATTGTACTCAATGATAGATCTGATGAATGCCGAATACAGTGGAACAATGACTTCCTTGGACTTAGATGCCATACCTTTGTTTATAAGTTGTGCAACATAGATTAATTTCCTCACCACTGTAGACACATGATGATCAAAGGCTAGATTACTATCTATGTGTGTCCCTAAGTCCCTGACTACTGGGTCAGCTCTAAGGGGGGGTGTTGTCAATATGATAGTTATCAGGGATGGATGACTTCCCAAAGGCTACTATTATGCATTTCTTGGCATTTAGTTTAGTCTATGGCTCTGACAACAGTTGTCTGTGTCAGCCCCTCCTGGAGAATATTTGTGTCAGTGTGAGATTCATGACAGCTCCTTATTTGTAATCATCTGTGCATTTATTCAGCCAGAGTCCACTGACATTGGCCTTGACTTCGAGAAGTAAATGTCAAAAAGGAGTGGTCCAAGTACTGATCACTGAGGGACTCCACATGTGACTGGCTTCTTGTAGAGGTGGACTCCCCAATTCTAACTTCCTGGGTCCTGTCTGTGAGCCAGTTGGCTAACCACTGGGTGACATATGGGTTTGTACCTAACCTCCTGAGTTTGTCAACAATGCCCAAGTAGGGTATTGTGTCAAATGCCTTGGCCAGGTCAAGGTCGGCAGTGTGAAAAATTTTGCCCTAATCCATTGCTTTGGTGACCTTCTCAAAGAAGTCCACCAGGCTGAATAGACAATCTGCCCTTCACAAAACCAAACTGGGTTGGGTCCAGTGTCTGGAGATTTACTGTATCTCTATTGATCATCTCCATGATAATTTTTTCCATGGCTTTACAAATAAGACGAGTGAGACTTATGGGTGTATAGTTTCCAGGGTCTGTAGATTATCCACCTTTGTGCAGAGGGATGACTGTTGCCTTTCGCCATTCATGAGGCAGAAAGCTGGTTTGGAGGCTACAGTTAAATAGTAATTCCAGAGGCCCTGATAGGTCATGTTTCATGCTATTTAGAAGACATCCTGGGATACTGCCTGGGCCCATTGATGCAGTGTTTTTGGTCTTAGATAGAGCATTAAGGATCTGTTCCCTAGTGATAGCAGGGGGAGTTATATTTGATGATATTTCCTGAGGGAAGGTTGGGGGGGAGAGAGGAGTAAAGTTGGAACTGAATTTATCAGACAGGAGGTTTGCTATATCTTCTGGCTCAGTATAGGTGGCTCCATTTACAATGAGCTCTGCACACAATTGTGTATTGCCTTTGAGGTTGCGACATAGCTAAAGGATGGCTTGTGGTTGTCCTTGGCCTGGGCGGCCAAATATACCTCACATTTGGCCTTGGTAGACTTTATTTGTTCTCTGAGATGATTGTTTGGTTTGATAAGAGTACTTTTATCCTGCTGGGTGCTGCACCTCCTAATTTTTGCCATGATTTTCTTCCTCCTGTTATACAGCCAATTGATTCTGTGATTCCACCAGGGTGGCTTGTTTTTTGAGTTAGTTCTGTACTTCTTCCTGGTGGGTACAGCTGCCTCTATGCAGCTATTAACAAGCTTGTACAGGGTTTCTGTGAGCAGCTCTGCATAAGCAGAAGTGTTCACAGGGTTTATGGGGGCTTGAATTTTTTTCAGGCTCTCACTTAATAGCAGGAGGTTAGCCTTAGAATAGTTCCTGAATATTCCAGGTTTAGCCGGGGGTCCAGGTTTCATTTTTACTTCAAAGGAGTACATTTTGTGGTCTGACGTTACCAGGGAAGGCATTACAGTAGGGGGCGTGAAGCAGTCTCCCATATTAGTGAGGACCAGATCCAGTATGGTTACACCCCTGGTTTGTGTATTGACTATCTGGTCCAGGGAGTTTGTGTTTCCAAAATCCAGGAATCTCTATGCCTGTGTGTTTGGTGTCATATAGGAGTCCCAGTTAATAGTGGGGTAATTAAAGTCACCCATGAATATGGTATTGGGTTGGATGGTTAGCGTATCTAATAAGTTTAAATACATAATATGGGTTTCCTGGGCCATAGTGGGGGACCTATAGCTTGCAAGGAAGTGGTATTGAATTTTACCTATGGTGATATGAACATGGAGCAGCTCAAGTGCATTGTCCTGTTTGACCAGCCTTGAAGTATATTTATTTTTGATGTAAATAGAGACACCTCCATCTTTAGTCCCTGCCTGTGAAGTAGCTGGCCTAAATGTGTAGAAGGCATTATGACCTTGCACTGTTAGTGTTACCAGACTCGATACTGACATTTAAACATTTGAAGATATACATCATAATTGTTCTTGTGCAATGCATGTAAGAAACTTTTCGAACAAAAGCATTTGTACATGACCAGGCATCTCTGGCTATGATCTAAACAAATAATAGAAAGTTGTACCATACAGATAAAAAAGGGACAGGTCTAAAGTAGGCAAAGTATAACACACAAGAACTATCCAAATAAGTCCAGGGAACAGCTAGCAACCAATTTTCCTGATGACCTGAGGGGTCTACCTAGAAAATAGGTCACTAGAAACTCTTTCAGAAAAGCAGGACTCAATTTGTGCATGGCTGTAGAAACCAGAAGTAGAGATCCAGCAGTGACCAGGAGCCATTGCAGTTTCTGTAGCAAAGGACCAATGTGACAGAAACATGAAATACATGTTAATAAGGGTTCCTATTATGTAAGCGAACGCTTAAAGTTGCGAACGCTGTTTAATCAAACGTGTTTACCCAAAATGGCAAAAGGGAAAAAAGTCACTGGGCCGTTTTTGGGACTTTGCCATTTCCTCCACTGTGGTGTGATCTCGGAGTTGGTATATTTAAGTAGGTGGGGGTGGGGGGCACAGCCCCCCACTTTATTTTGTGCTTGTTTTCTTTTTTTTACTGATCAGCAATTTTTTTTCCTGGGAAAACAAATTGCTGATCTGTGTGTTCGGCATTTTGGATTTTCGAAGTGTTTGAGTCGATTATACAGCGTTCATAATTTCAAGCGTTTGCTGATATAATATAGACCCCGTTAATAATATCACTATGGAATTCTATACCTTACGCAGACATACCGGGTCTGCATGCAAAGAGTAGGGTGCATTGTATTAGTCTATGCAAGATGATACCAGTATATTGCTGTAGCCTCACTATGAACATTTTACAACAAGCAAAGATGTTCAATAATGGTTCAACATTCAGGTTCTGGTCACCATTACCACCATTTCCAATGTAAATACTGAAATTCTTAATCGTACTACATAGTCAGTAGGAGGTACTTTGTTGCATGAATCCATAGTCTCCAAGAAGGGTGAATACACCGAACTGCTGTTTGGTACATAATCACTTTTACTCTCTGACATCTGAAGACTCATTAAAGCAATTGTTATCTTCCACATGGTAGACTTCAAGTGTATGTGACCCTATTAAGAACATATATATGCCCACCTGCCCCCCCACACACACCCTGCAAATTATATATACAAACTTCAAGATTTTATTTAAGTATATGAAATTAAATTTTAGTACACCCTGAAGTCTCCTACCCTGTCCACTAACTACAAGCATTTAGCCCACATAGCATATCATGGGGGAAAGGTGAGAGACTGAGAAATGTTTGATGATTATATACACAATTAAAGCTTCAGTCTTACTAGGATTCAGCCTTAATTAAATGGAACGCATAATAATATCCTTTGGGAAGTCATCCATCCCTGGTAACTATCATACTCACAACACACCCCTTACAGTTGACCCAGTAGTCAGGGACTTAGGGACACACATAGATAGTAATCTAGCATTTGACCATCATGTGTCTACAGTGGTGAGGAAAACATTCTATGTTGCACAACTTATAACAAAGGTATGGCATCTAAGTCCAAGGAAGTCGTTGTTCCACTGTATTCAGCATTCATCAGACCTATCATTGAGTACAATGCCCCCTTTGGTATGTACCTAACCAGGCATATCCAACAACTGGAACATCCACAGAGGTTCCTCACTAAAAAAATACAGGGCATAAGTAAAATGTCTAGTGCAGACCGCCTCAAGACCCTATCCCTGTATTCTGTCTCCTACAGGCTTTTGAGGGGAGATCTATGCCTGGCATGCAGGGCATTGTCAGACCTCACTATGATGGACCTCCTGCATATCCACAAAACAAACAGTACTAGAATTACCCATTCTAAAGACTTAAACCTTGCCTGTGATATAAATAGAACCTGCTGGAGAGATAGGTATGTGTCCCAGAGACAACACCATCCATGTAAAGCAGATTTCTTCCCTAACTGAATTCAACTGCGACTTGGACCATTGGATGGGAAACTGGAAATTCATCCTTGGTTTGTCATCTGTCTCTAATGGACACAGGTAACATGTAAATGGATCATCTCCCTGGCCCATGCTTACACTTATCAAGGGTATCAGAACTTGTCAGAGATTTGGGATGCATGGCTAGGCTTAAAAAGGCCCCTGTGGTAATTAGCATAGTAAACACCTATGAACCCATGAACCTATAACTGAGTTGCAGATGATGAGCCCACAGGGCAGGTCCACATCTCCATATCAGACTGAGCTTTGCCAGGTTACATGAATCATCCAACTGGGTACTTGTCAGTGAAAACAAGCCTAGCTCCAGAGACTGAGTCCTAGTAACATTTGCCCAAAGAGGGTGCTTTGTTCATGATTAGTAACCATAAACAGAAGATCTTCCACAGGACTTCATTTAGTATAGAGCCACAGCTTCAACTGGTTCATCATGGGGGACGGGAGTCCTTGCCAGGAGAACTAGACTTTAAATAACATTACTGTAAAGGTTATGATCATTGATGTATACAAGCCCCACCATCATAATGAATATCATGAGCCACTGGGACATGAAGAATTATGCAATGATACTCTCCACTGAATAAAATGAAGAAGTAGCAACCTATGAACCTATACAGGGGTCCAGGGAAGTAAATAGTGTGGGAAGAAATAGCCAGGGAGTTGTTATGGCTAGGCTTGTATAGGCCCTAGGGCTGATAGCCTAGTACCAACCTATGAACCTAAAAGAAGAGTTGTCTACCATACAAAGAGGACGCAGCAAAGTGATCAGGTCAATAGGCGAATCTCCAACAGGGGAGCTGAGGTAAAATGAAGCACAAGTGAAGATTAATCTTTTTTAAAGTGTAACAACACTATGAAGACCACTCAAGGTACCTCGCAACATAAGAAATGTGTTAAAACAAACTGATGTTTTTGAAAACATGAGCTGTCTGAAATGTCAGTCTTGTTATAATGCATTTCTTATGGTTTCAGCTATTTTAAGTTCACATGATTTTTTTCAAATTTTTCATGTTTAGTAAACTCCAATCTGCTTTGCATCTTCATTGTTAAATATAACTCTTTCCTCACCCTGATACCGAATGATAAAGTGCAAAGGACACTCTTGTAACCTATCTGGGTGTCTGTTTATTATCTACGAGGAGTAAGATGGCTATGCCAGCACACCCTGTGGAGATTTCAGATCTTGCATTTATCCACACAGATGTAACTGAGTAGTAGTGATGGTTCTGCAGTAGAGGTTTAGCTATTCCACTGGGGTTCCCCCTGATTCTTGCACACAGAGTGGATCATGGGAGTGGAGATGGAACCTTTAGCACAGCTACTCACTGGCCCCCGCAGGTAATCTGAGCATGCAGGTGGACATGTGTAGGCTGCTGAATTTTTCTCAGGTATCCTCCTTCAGATGGCAAACACTTACTGGGGGTACAAAACTATGCAAATGTGGTTGATTTTGGGTAACTTTGATGCACAAGATGATGACAAATCCTGCTGCTGTATACTTAGGAAAAAGCTCTATATTAAAAAGTTTTTTTTTTTTTTTTTGCAGATAATGTTGACATAATTTGAGTGGAGTTGCCTCACATTTCCTCTTTATGAGATATAGGGAAGGTTATCATTTTCTTTGCTAATATCTCTTATGTCAATACAGAGTAAAGTCTTGATAAATTTAATTCTGGTGGCTGCCAAAAAAGCATTTACTAGAAAATGGAAATTGAAGTCTAAAGCAACCATACTTGAAGTAGTGAATATTGTAACAGAGATAAAAGAACAGGAAGTGGGATCTTTAGAAAAGGGTAGGAGTAAATTACACAGAAAAATGGAACTTGTGGGAACAATACATGCAGAAAAACATTTTGGAAGAGCAATGAGGTTTAAGAGAAGGCAGGAACTGAACAATTTGTGTAATATTGGATTGATTATATTGTATAGAACAGAATGTGTGATGAATAATGTTTGTAAATGTGAACTTGTTAGTATAGTTTGATTACTTTCATATAAATGTAAGGTTGCCTATGTCACAAGTGATAATTCAATAAAGCTGTTAAAAAAACATCTTTTATGTCAATAGAATAATCAAGAAGTTAAAACTGATTTACTGATATCTGCATCCTGAAATCATAAGATTACTGTTTGGACTGTGCTGGTGAGTAGGCCTATTAATTGCCTACAAAGGCTATCCAAAAGCAGGTAATCTTATATAACTCACTATGGAAATGACTAGACAGCTTTAGGAGAAACCCTGTGTACGGTATAGCTATATACCAATTTCAAAGATTCAGCTTTGTCTTTCATTAGCATAATACTGGATAATTTACTTCTACTCAGTTGGAGAAATTTAGCTAATTGTGACAAGTAAGATGGTGCACCCTCTATTTTCTGGACAGGTGCAGGAAGAGGAATGCTCCAGTTTGGGTGATGCATAATTTGCTTCACACAAGGTATCAAGCAGTGTAAGTGGTGAAACAGATAGCACACACTCACTTTTAGTGCAGAAGGCTGTGGGTTCTGTTCCCATGACAAGTGACTGGATTGCTGATACTGAAGTGCAAAATAAGGGGGTGCTGCACTCCTGAGTGTGTCATCCTTTGGATGAGATATTAAACCGAGGTCCCATCTGTTTGACTTGGTTGTAGCTCAAGTAGGCGTGAAAGATCTTACAGCACCTATTGAAAAGAGCAGAAGTACCCCGTTGCCCTTGCCAAATTTCCCCTACTGGTATAAATACCACTGTGGGTTTCCTCTACTAACAGGACACTACAATAACAGGACTAACTTGGTCATCAAAGGATAAATAAAATATAAAATAAATAAAGCACTGCATTTAGTTGTAAATGTTATTTATTCCTCATGATCTCTCTCTGCAGTATCTGACATCCTGATGGATCATGGGTTGGGTTGCTTTAGTGAATGAGGGAGGATCATCTTGCAGCTGGGAAGGTGATTGTGTGAGTGTGTATATATAGAGAGATGGAGAACTTACGATGGTTTATCTCCTTCCAGTGTGCTGCACAGCACAGTTGTTTCTGGACTGAATTCCTCATTTCCGTTGTCCTCACAGTTTCATTTAATCATCTAAACTTACATGCAGTAGATGAATTGCCAATTTCCTAATTACTCATAATGTGCTGCAATACTGGTGACCTGCCCAGAATAGGTTTTCAATGCTTGGTGTGTGATGGCTGCCAGGATAAGCTTGGTGTCCCTGCTATGCAATGAAACGTTAAAGCTGATTATTGAAAAGTATATAAATGCTGTTAACACCAGAAACAAAAACTAGTATGATCAGAGTTTCTAGTGCTATGCAAATATCAAGACAGTTCCACTTCGGAAATGAATTACTTTACCAAAATCCAAAAAAGACACATGGCTCCATGACACAAAGGGATGGAGGCCTTACCGAGAAATAGACAAGTGGGGCTTGATTAGCAGCCCTGGCCTGGTGGAGCCAGAGACCACACAAGGGAGTATATCTTCTCCTGTGGAGAATGGGGAAATCACTTCCTGTGTTTGATGGGAAGAAGGCAGGACTATTTGCTGACAATGCGCCTTGTGGAAGTGAGGCACAACCAATGTGGAAAGACCACTGAATGACCCCCTTTGGCTCCACAAACTGGGAGTCCATGGGGAAAAGAGCAAAGCCCATAAGGCAAGCATATACTTTCCCTAATATTCTTGTCATGATGATGCCATTGTATAATGGTTTACCTTCATAATGTCGATCACATATAATCGACTAGCCACATCACTGAACCATTTCCACGAAACCAGAATTACGAAATCTTTCAAATGTCAAAAAAAACTTCGAATTTTAACATTTCCGACCGTGCCACACCTCCACACCAGTGCTAACATGGGTTAAAAAGGGGGCGAGATTTTGTTGTTTGGAAATTTGGTGTTCGACGTTTTGAAGAGTCGCAGTTCGATATTCGTGGAAGCAGGGTCGACCATAACGTGATCAGCATTATGAAGGTAAACCTTGTGTAACACACAGATGCTCCACTCACCGGGTTAGACAAGGAAAAGATAACAGTTACTTGCCTATCTGGATCCAGGATCCACAATATCACACAATTACTCAAGTTACTGCACACCAGGTACCAATATGATTCTATCACAGTCCACGTGGGTGTAAATGACCTGAGACATACCTCACTTGATTATATAAAAAGATACATAATGGATCTCTCAGAATATGTATCACAGATAGGTATGAGCCTTGCATTAAGCAGCATTCTATCTTCATCAAGGATGACAGCACAGTGTGAACATAAAAATATTGATTTTAATAATTGGCTTAGTTTCTGATGTCACTCCAGTGGGATCCAATATCTGTCAGTGTGGGAGGACATGGTCATCAGACCACGTTACTTTGCCAAGGATGGGTTGCACCTGTTCCCCCTACACTTTCAGATGTTTTTTTTTCCTAAGCTTTCATATGTTGGCTAAAACTTTATCCACTCCCTTAGAGCCTTGTTTAGGCAATGCCAAAAAGACAATACTATCAACACAGTGAAAAAGTCCACAAGCAACCTTAAGGTGTTACTGTCCAATGCTTGGAGCCTAAACAAAAAAACTCCACACCCTTCAAGCCATCCTCACTTTGGAGGATATAGACATATGTGCTGTGACTGAGACTTGGTTTAAAGCCATAAAAAATACACTGGAAGTACAAGGCTACAGTGTCTTCTACACATTTAGACCAAAAATAGCACAGACTGGGGCCAAAGTTGAAGATAGCTTGATCTATGCTGGCTACAAGCATACCTCCAGATTGGTTAAACAGGATGATATCAAGGAGCTCATCCACATGCAGGTCACAACAGATAAAGTCCCTAACCATATCATGGCTAGCTACAGGTGACCATCAATGCCCAAGTGCCTCACAGCTCTTACCTAAACCTACTAGAGGTGCTCATCATCCATTCAAACATCTTATTCATGGGCGACTATAACTACCTCTCTATAGAGTGGGAAATGTACACTGCCTCAGACTCACAGTCAGTAATCTTCCTGATCTTTATAAATACAAATACCCTGGAACAGATATTGAATGTTCCAATCAGAGGATCAAACACACTGGATCTGGTACTCACCAGCATGGAAGACCATTGCACCCCCATGCCACTATCTCACTAGTGAGGTCAGATCACAAAGTTGTCTCATTTGAAGTAAAAATAAACACAGAAAAATCAAGCTAAACCAGGAACTATTCAAATGCAAACTATATCCTATTCTTGTTTTTCAGGTTTATTTTTGTTTATATCCTATTAAGTGATAGTTTATCAAAATTCAAGGCTTCCCCCAACCCCAAGACCACAGCTACATGTGCAGAATTATTCACAAAGTCCCTATACAAATGTGAATTACTGCATAAAGGCTGCTATACCTACCAGAAATAAACCCAAAACAAACTTCACTGGTGGAGTCCTTACCCAAACACAGTATTTAATACAATAAGAAAATGTATGGCCAAAATTGGGAAGAACAGCTCCTTTAAAGATAGGTGATATTTTATACAAGCAAACAACAAACTAAGAGGTCTAATTAAGTCGGTCAAGATAGTCTCATAGACTAAGGACAATCAGAAGGCCTTCTTCAGCTATGTCTGGAACCTTATTTATTTTATTTATGTATTTGTTTATTGGTTAAGTCAGACTTGGAACAAGCTAATTTTCAGCAGAGACAGAGGAGAAATGCTCCAGATGCATGTCTTTGTAACATGGAAGGAAACCGGAGCACCCAGAGGAAACCCACATGAATGTAGGGAGGACATACAAACTCCACACAGAAGGCACCCCAGCCGAGAATCGAACCAGAGAACCTCTTGCTGTGAGGTGAAAATATTAACCGCTGCGCCACTGCACCATCCTTCCTTAGATGTAACACATAGCAGAATGCTGAACTGGTGGTGACTTAGCAAATCTACTGGCTGAATAATTCAGCTAAAACTTCACCTTCCACTCCCCCTCCAGCTCTGCCAGGTAAAATCCCCTTCAACATACTTCCTCCAGCTATCAGCAGGGACCAGGTGCTGGCAGCACTCACTAAAACCAAGAAAACACCACCTCCATGGGTCCAGACAGCATTTCCAGTTGCTTTTTGAACAGTCTAAAACATGACCTGTCAGGGCTGCTTGAGGCACTCTTCAACTACAGTCTTTAAACAGGCTAAATTCCAAGTGAATGGAGAACTGCAACAGTCATTCTCTTCCACAAGGGTGTAACAACAACTGACCAGGAAACTACAGACTCTTCAGTATAATGAGCCTAATATGCAAAGCCATGGAACAAATCATCATGGAAATAATTGACAACCTACAGACACTGGACCTATCCCAATCTGGATTTATTAAGGGAAGGTCATGCCTACATAACCCGATAGACTTCTTTGAGAGGATCACCACGGCAATGGACAAGAGTAAAACAGTGCACACTGTGTTTCTTGACCTGGCTAAGGGATTCAGTACAATTCCTCACTCAGGCATTGTTGACAAGCTCTCTGAGGTAGGCGTAAATCCTTACATAACTCAGTAGATTGCCGGTTGGCTCACAGACAGGACCCAAAAAGTCAGGATTGGTGAGATCACCTCCACCAAGAGACTGGTTATAGCGGGGTACCCCAGGGCTCATTGCTGGGGCCTGCTCCTGTTTGGCATCTACTTTTTGGAAGTCAAGGCTAACATTTAAGGCCGCTGGCTCACCATGTTCACAGATGACTGTAAATTGGGAGCTATTACTGATGCCCTCTAAGACATTAACATCTTGCAATTGGGTTTAATGCAGACAAATGACTGGTGCCAAAGTCATGGCCCAGAAACTCAATGCCAAAAAATGCATTATAATGCCCTTAGGGAAACTGTCAACCAAAGTTAATTACTGCATGGATAAAAAGGTCCAAAGAGTTGTCCTAGTAGTTAGGGATCTGGGAATATATATAGATCTTGATAGTGATCTGGCCTTTGACCAACACATAGCAAAGATAGTAAGAAAACCATTCTATGTCACCCAATTTCTAGGTAAGGGTATGGTATCCATGTCCAAGAAAGTTATAATACCACTCTACTTGGCCATTATCAGACCTATCACTGAATACAAGTCCCCCTTTGGCATATATCTAACCAGATACTTGCAACAGTTGGAATGCCCACAATGGTTTCTCACCAGTAGAATTCAGGGCATGATTACCCTGTCCTACACGGATTGCCTAAAGGATCTGTCTCTATATTCAGTCTCCTATAGGTTGCTGAGAGGTGAATCTTAGCCTGGTTTACATGGCTTCCTCAGACCCAGTCCTGATGGATCTGTTGCACATGGACAAAACAAACAGCACCAGGGATCGGAACTTCACTTGTGGCATAAACAGAACCAATGGAAAGTCAAATATGTGTCCTAAAGGATCCCTGCACTATGGAATAGGTTCTCCATACACGTAAAACAAAGTTCTTCCCTGACTCTATTCAAATAACACCTTGACAGTTTGTTGGGAAATTGTAAATTTACCCCTGGTCTAGCTCCCATGTCCCTAATGGACAGAGGCAGTCAATAAGAAAAGTATTTTCCTAACTAACACACCCCTACAAATGCAAACCAAAGGAAATAAACAAACTGAGGCAAGACAAGAAAAGCAATGGACAAACTACACTCCAAACAATATCAAAAGTAATGATACTGTAGTTTAATAAAGTAAGGTTAGCACTTTCAGGGTTATAGAGCAGGTTAATGGATCCATTAGGGGTGGCCCTATTCCACTATGGTTGGAAAGGTGTGAGCTTTTATAGCAACTTCGATGTGATGCCTTTAGATATCCGGGCATCAGTGATGTGTGCTCCATTGCCTACATTTTAAAAATGAGGAGTTTAATGAGATGAGTCCTTCTGTTATTTGGGTGTATTTTTTTTGTTGTTTGTCTTTTGGCTTTTCCCGGTTAGGGGTCGCCACAGCGGAACTCCGGTCTGCTAATTATTGGCAGTAGATTTTCATGAACGCCGAGGTGCCAGCTCAACATCCAACCTTCAACGAAGGCACGTCCATTTATGCATGTCTTTCGAATGCCACCCAACTGCGGGGAGGACATGCAGACTCCACACAGAAGGCAGTCCCCGCACTCCAGCCGAGAATCGAATGGGAGAACCTCTTGCTGTGAGGCAACAACGCAACCACTGCACCATGGGTGTATATTTATGTATAAGCTTTTTATGTGTTTCCATTGGCCTATCAAAGGGCTTACAGATTTTTTAAAAACACTCATATAAATGTGTGTAACACTATTATTTATTTATTATTTTGCTAGAGCATGTTTCTAACCATTATATCTTTTAGGACATACATACATTTATAATAGATTTTAGACTTGGTTTTAGTAAAATTCCTGCTAATACTTCACCACTCATACCAGTTTTTAAGTGGATTTTCAAACAGAACTTTTTGTGTTTATTCATGGGTTAATGTATTTTAATGTATTTAATTGTATTAATTGCTCATGTGATTCCTGGTAGGGGTGGTTATTTGTTGGGAGAAGGTATTAAACTGACTTTGTCAATGTGGTCTTTTGTCTGAAGAAGTGCAGGCACTAACCTGCATGAAAGTGCTAACCTTACTTTATTAAACTACAGTATCATTACTTTTGATATTGTTTGGAGTGTACTTTGTCCATTTCTTTTCTTGTTTTTACACCCCTACAAATCCTTAGTTACCTCCTTACTAACATGTGCCCCCCCCATACAGATGCCCATGATACTCAGGACCCAACTGGTTTGGGGTATGCAGCTAGGCTTGTAAGGTCCCTAGTGGTCATTAGCCTAGTTACAACCTATGAACCTATGGAATGCTAAGTAAAAAAAAAAAAAAAAAATCATGTGACAATGGTTGCCACAAACTCCTTTTATTTAGCACAGCTAATTGCAATGATCAAACCGATTATTGAGTACAGTGTCACGTTCAGGATGTACTTCACTAAACGTATCACACAATTAGAAAAAAATCTAAAGGTTCCTAACCAAAAAGATCAGAGTCCTAAAGTCCTTGAACTATTACAAGAAGCTCTTTCCCTTTATTAATTTCTTAAACGCTTTTTACGGGAGATCTCTGTCGTTCTTGCTGTGACATAAGAAACCTTGTTGTTTTAGACCTCCTGTATCTCAGAGTATCAAACAGTTGTACCAGTATTAAAACCAAGGACACAAATCTCTACCAACAGATAAATAAAACATGGTGGAGGGACAGGTTTATTCATCAGTGCCTCCCAAACCTTTGAAATAAACTCTCCTTGCATGTTAAGAAATGTGACTCACTATCTACCTTTGAACATAACCTAGATAACAGGATGAGTATCTACAAATTTACTCTAGGATTGACGGGTATGATCCTCCAGGAGAAAGGAGATGCAGCCTGAAGCAGTGCACTGACAAGGTGTAAATTGTCTTCAAATTAAATGGCTATGGAATATCTCTATGAATTTCAAGTTCCTCATTTTACCTCTAGTAACCTTCTGTGTAGATTTTACATGTCCTCCCTGTGTTTGCATCGAAATACTGAAATCTCAAATTTCAGTATCTCGAGACCATAAAGTGGAATTTTTAAAATCCCGAAACTCCAAATGCGCGAATCAGGAAATGTCGAATTCGCTGTTATGGTGTTCTGGTATTTGACCCCGGATGTAGTGTGTGCAGGATGTATCATGTAGTGTGTGGATTTAGCTGGTATGTAAGGTAAGCTGGTATTTTGCTGGGTTTTAGGTATGTGTCTGAGTATATGTTAATGTGTTTGGAAGTTGTATGTGTGGGTTAGGGTAGGCAGGTAAAAGTATGAGTGCTTAAGTGTTGAAAGTGGTGGTGTTCGTATATTTGTGATGTGTGTGTGTGCGAGGGGACTGTAGAGTGTGTAGTAATGAGTTTGCTGTCTTTTTCTGTTTGGTGCAATCTCGGACTTAGCATATATAAGGGCTCCCTATTATGCTGTCACAGACACAGGTTGTCGAATGCGTCTTTGTTGAACTGAAAAACACGAAAGGGCAAAATAGTGAAGCGGCTTTTCAGTGAATTCTTTCCCTGGGAAAGAATTTGTTTGGCCGCTTTCGCTACTTTGCCTTTTCAGCACTGTAGTGCAATCTTGAAGTTGGTATATTTAGGGGGGGGGGCGAAGCCCCCCACATTATGTAATGTTTTACAGTTTTATTTTTTGTTTCGGAACAGCAATTTTTTTCCCTTGGAAAAAAATCGCTGTTCTGAGGTTTCAACGTAAACTTTTGCTTACATGGGGTCGATTATGTGTTGTTCGCTCTTCTGAGTGTGCGATATCATAATATAGACCCTATATAAGTAGGGGGTGTGTGGGGGTGCATGGGGGCGTGCCCCCCTGCTTATATGTAGTGTAGGTTTGTTGGTTTGTGTTTTTTGTTTGTTGGTTTGTTGTAGTGTGGGTTGGATGATGTATGTGTTGTGTGGGGTATGGTATGTTTATATTCGTTATTTTGTGTTTTGCGGTTTCGGGATACTGAAATTTGAGATTTCAGTATTTATAGATAGCCATGACCATGGCCTCAAGCTCAGTACCAAAAAGTGCATTGTCATCCCCTTTGGTAAAAACTCTGTACCCATGAACTACCACATAGGCGGTAGACTACTTAACACCAAAAGTGTGATAAGAGACCTTGGGGCGCAGGTGGACAGTTGTCTCTCCTTTGATAATGACATCGCCACAGTGGTCAGGAAATCCTTCTACGTGGCACACCTCATCACAAAAGGTTTCTCATTCAGAAAAAAAGAAGTCATTGTTCCCCTCTACTCATCACTCATTAGACCCATTATAGAGTACAACGCCCCTTTTGGTATGTACCTCACAAGACATCTACAACAACTGGAAAGGCCGCAGAAATACTTCACAAAGAGGGTTACTGGCCTAAAACAGATGCCCTATGCAGACTGTCTCAAAAAACTCCAGCTTTACTCCGTCGCATATCGCCTACTCAGAGGCAATCTCTGCCTAACATACAAAGCTATGTCAAACCCAGGGCTGTTGGACATGCTCCACTTAAAGAAATCCCAATCCCTCTGACTACACGCACTAGGGACCTAAACCTTGTCACCACAATAAACAAAACATGCTGGAGGAATAGATTCCTGTCCCAGAGACTTCCCATAGTCTGGAACAGACTACCTATCTATGTCAAACAGAGCTCCTCATTAGCACTCTTCAAGAAAAATCTTGATGATTGGATGGGTAATAGAAAATTCATCCCGGGGATCACTTCTGTGGCTCTGCTTGACAGGGGCACAGGAAAATAATTTTCTTGGGTGGTGAATGGTTAAGGTGTTTGCCTTACAAACACAAGGTGCAGGGTTTGAGTGTCACAAGGAATAATTGGCTAGGCTTAAAATGGCTCGCAAGGGCAGTTAGCTTAGTACTAATCTATGAGCCTATGAGTCTATATATATACACACACACACACACACACACACACACACACACACACACACACACACACACACACACACACAAATATATATATATATATATATATATATATATATATATATATATATAGGTTTACTATTGAAATGTCGAACGGCACTACATCGACTGTACTATAATCGAACACGGAAGTTCGAAGTAGTAATGTCGGACGACAAAACAATCTAGGACTGTGTTTTAACATGGGTCGAGGTAGGGGAGATGTTTGTAGTTCTGAATAATACTGAACACCTACCTCGACCCATGTTAAAACCATTCCTAGATTGTTTTTTTGACGTCGACATTACTATTTTCGAACTTCAGTGTTCGACTATAGTACAGTCGACGTAGTGCCGTTCGACATTTTAATAGTAAACCATATATATATATATATATATATATATATATATATATATATATATACAGAGTGTCTGTACACCCCGGGGATCACTTCTGTGTCTCTGCTCGACAGTGGCACAGGAAAATAACTTTCTTGGGTGGCGTAAGCCAGGGATCCTTGTTGGCTAGGCTTACGTAGGTCCTTGGGCCGATAGCCTAGTACCTACCTATGAACCTATATACACACACACACACACATACGTATTCATATATAGGTTCATAGGTTCATAGATTAGTACTAAGCTAACTGCCCTTGCGAGCCATTTTAAGCCTAGCCAATTATCCCTTCTGAGACTCAAACCCTGCACCTTGTGTTTGTAAGGCAAACACTGTAACCATAATATATATATATATATATATATATATATATATATATATATATATATATATATATATATATATATGTGTGTGTGTGTGTGTGTGTATTGCTGGTCAGTACTTATCTTTTGGACTGTGATATTATTCATTGTTAGCACTGTACAGAAATGAGAATATGGACTATTTTTTCTAATCTTACCAATTTCCTAAAAGTTACTTACTATGATTTGGTGACACTTTTTCCTGTCCTTGGTTTTAATTTTAACATTATTTCTCCTAGTCTGCTTTCTGGTTTTGCTGCAGTCTGACTGCTTGTAGAGACACCACTTATATGTGGCTGTGTGCTTCTTAGATACAGTATCTTCTGCTAGTTTGTAAAATATTTTTTCAGTGAACTTTGGTTGCTAGATCTTCTTTCAATTTTGATCTATCTGGTTCTCAGATTTTTATTTTTTGATGAGATTCCTGCCATGTCTTTTTCAGTTTTGGAGACCATATCACTGTTTTTCATCAAACTGAGGTTTTAGCTCTTCTCACCCTCATTTTATTTATTTAACCTTTGCTTACTGGGAAAGTCTGACTGGGACAGAGCCGATTTTCAGCAGAGACCTGGGGAGAAATCCTCCAGATGCATGTCTTTGAAATGTGGGAGGAAACTGGAGCACCCAGAGGAAACCCACGTGAACTCAAGGAGGACATGCAGACTGTGCACAGAAGGCACCCCAGCTGAGAATCAAACTGGAGAACAACTTGCTGTGAGGTGGAAATGCTAACTGATGCATCACTGCGCCACCCTTAATGTCTTGGACTCTACTGATATAATGAACCATTTTTTGTCACTTGGGTCTCAGGTACTGTTTTCACCTCTGGATCTTGAAGTTTAGAAGTTTGACTGACATCCATATGAACCAGACTCCATCATTCTAACGTAGTTGCATTTACTTTTGCTTTCTTCGCAGGCTTTTGGAAGTTTGGAAGTCTTTGTCTGATGGCTTTCCTACTCTCAGCAAAGTGTAAACTAGATGAAGTTGCAACTCACCGAGTATATGTCGGGACACTGCACAACTCGCTGAGTATATGTCGGGACACTGCAAATCATCAAGTGCTGTTTGCTGCTTAAAATAACTGTTACTGTCATTTTCATCAATGCACCATCAGTGATTTCGATTATTGGGCTTTTCAATTTCCGTCTCAATTGTGTGACTGTGAAGTTAATATATTTAAGTAAGGTGAACCTCCTCACATGAGGTTGGGGGGGGTTGTCTTCCTGTATTTTTTTTTTTTTTGGCCTGTCAAACTTTGCCTGGCTTGTTTTGTCTGGTTGTTGCACTAACAGGCATTACTCAATGATTTGCAGAACCTTATTTGATTGTGCTGGAATTTTTTTCCTCAAAGATTTTTACTTGGTTTTCAAATTATCAAACAAAACTATTTACAAATACAGTTCAAAAGAAAAAAATTATTTACAATGACCATAACAGAATAAACAACTATACACAATTAATACTTCTCCAAAATGTTATATAACTTCTGACATGCATTTAGTTGATGAATTGTGTTGCTAGTTCTTATTTTTTATAATACAGATTTCAGTCACAAACTGATTTTACAATATGAATAAATTCACTATTAAAAGAGATAGTAGATTTTGTTTTCCAGTTTTTTGTAATATCTTTCCTTCCTATAGATAACATAGACCAAAGAAGAGGTACTTGGCGTGATGGTATAACTTCTGGAATAGGCATATTAAATAATATAAGTCAGTTATAATACAATTATCATTCCACAAAGCTTTAGAAAATTATTTAAAATCAGACCAAAAAGATGTTACTATTTTGCAATTAATAATCATATGTTACCAATCAGCATCAGCTGTTGTTTCACATCTCCAACATTTTATATTATCTCTTTTGTAGATTAAGGGAACCTTATGTGAAGTCAAGAAACTTCTATGTAAAAATCTCCATGTGTAAATTCGACAGTATGGAGAAAATGTTGACTTTCCTAATGATTTCAGGCATAGTTTCTAATTCTTTATTGTAAAGTCCTCATTGTTTATTTTAGTTGGGTAATTCCAGAAGGATAAATCAAGAGAACAAAAATCACTTCTAATAATTTTGTGTATCTTAGATGTAAATGATGTACTGCTAAAGGAACTATTATGAAAACATTATATAGACCAATAAACTTTGATTTGTTTGGAAAAAGAAGCATCTGAGTAAGTGTGAAAATATATACAACAAAAATCTAGAGATTTTTGAAAAGTATAAAAAAAGAAATATGGACATGGGAAAGAGAGAGATTTGATATGGTGTAATATGTATGCAAAGTCGAAAGCCAGATTAATCAATACAAAAAGGCAGCCCCAAAGATAATCAAAGAGAAATACAGGCAAATGCATCCAGATATGGAAAATTTCACAATAAAAAAATAATATCACAAAGAGGGAATGTAGAAAAGAAGATTAGTTAAGCAGAAGTTAAAAAAAAAAACAGAAGCAGAAGTTATGGGATGCCTGCAAAGTAAAGGATTTGGTATAAAAGGTCTAACAGGTTGCATTACAGCATGATGGAACAAGCCCCCAAGTAAAGAGAAACAAGAAGACCAGGAGACATCTGAAGAAGAAATATGGACATGGGATAGAAAAAGAGATTTAATATGGTGTAATATTTATGCAAAGGAGAAAGCAAAAATAATCAATACAAAAAGAGCAGCACCAACAATATTTGAAGAGAAACACAGGCAAAGGAATCTGGACAAGGATTCATCGAGTAGAAAAATCTAACTCAGAAAGCATCACAGCAGGACAGAGTAATAGACATCCAAATTAAGGAGAAACCAGTGGAACGGGAAGCAACTGGACTGTTGCCATATGAAGATATTTTGGAACCTTCCGCAGGAAACTGGTATAAACACTCATTTGAAGCTGGACAGCAAGGGAAGGAACAAGAAACTGTAGAAACTCTAATGCAGTTAATGCTGAGTGATAGGCCAGTGAGTTTCCATATGACAGAACAACAGATGACACAGGATGAAATTGAAGAGAATGTGCCACAGGAAAATGCTACAGAACTCTCTATAGAATGCCCGCAGGAACTGGAAAACAAGGGATGTGCCCTCAGTTTAGAAGAAAATGAGCTAAGAGAAGAAGCTATTATTCTAGGGGATTTCAATATAGACTGAAACTTATATTCCACACAAACCCCAACCAACCACATCAATCTTTATGGGTTCTCCCAACTAATAAGATCTCCTACTAGACTCAATAAAAATAACAACAAACAGAGTATCCTGG
Organism: Protopterus annectens; assembly: GCF_019279795.1. Lineage (NCBI taxonomy): Eukaryota > Metazoa > Chordata > Ceratodontiformes > Protopteridae > Protopterus > Protopterus annectens. The sequence goes on along the minus strand of NC_056729.1, from coordinate 1,696,822,411 downwards.
ACTGGATACTCACTAACCAACAATCTCATAACTACATCTCGGGAATCCTCCTAGATGACTTAAGTGATCACCTCCCTATCTTTATCATAAAATCCAAGACCAATAAAATCCATCAGCCCACTTATCAGATAATCAGGAATAAAAAGAATTTCAGTCCTTCCAGCTTTCAATCTGATCTAAATTGCTGCAACTGGTCTGTACTCCTCCATTTGCCAATAGATGAAACCACAGATTACTTTAACTCCACCTTTCTCTCTATCCTAGACTCACATGGGCCCCCACTTACTTCCAGAGCTAAACATAAACTAGCACCTTGGCTTACTAAAAGTACCAAAATAAAAATTTCTGAAAGAAACTCAGCCTGGTCCAAATGGAGAACCACCAAATCTCTAACAGACCAGCTTATCTACAGGCAACTTAGGAATGACACAAAAAGATCTATTCTAAAGGACAAAAGAGACTACTTCTATAAAGTACTTACCAAACATCAAAATCAACCGCAAAAGTTTTGGGCAGATATAAATAAAATATTACGGCCTGGGAAAGTTACCACTCCAATCCCCCCCCCATCCTCCTGTAGGCACTAACCCTGATAATCTACCTGATACTTTCAATAACATTTTTACTGATACCATACTCACCCTAGCCAAATAGCAAATAGATACCTCTACTGACAGTCAGGAACTAAATATCACCAATGATAAGAAGAACTTTAGCTTACAACCTATCCCCACCAGTTACATGACAAAACTCTTGACTAAACTTAAACCAACTACCCTGGCTGCTGACCAGCTCCCAGCTGAATACTTACAACTGGCAGCTGATGTCATTGCTATCCCTATCTCAATCCTAATAAATAGGACAATCACTGAAGCCACCATTCCCAGCATCAGGAGGGAATCACATGTCATACCTCTGCATAAAGGTGGAAACTCTTTAGACTTATCCAACTATAGGCCCATTGCCATCCTCTCATCATTAGCCAGAATCATGGAAAAGTGCATTCATAGCCAGGTTATTCACTACCTAATCCAGAACAAACTTCTCACAAATACACAGCATGGCTTTAGACCCTATCATAGAACCACAACAGCATTGCTATCATTCACAAACTCCATTAACCAGAATAGGAACAATGGCAAAATCTCATCTGCTCTCTTTTTAGACCTATCTAAAGCTTTTGATATGGTCAGTCATAATAAACTAATCCTCTCTCTCTTAGAAAACTTTGCCTACATAACCAAACAATCAACTGGTTTCAAAGTTACCTTCAAGTTAGAAATCGGGCAGTGCTCTGGCAAAACAGACTGTCCATCACCCTTCTACCTGTTTCATTTGGAGTTCCACAAGGTTCTATATTAGGTCTCCTACTGTTCTCAATATTTGTTAATGATCTACAGTCAGCCACCCCTGAAGCCACCTGTATACAATATGCAGATGATTCTGCTTTGATCTGCTCAGCCAACTCCCTCCCAGAACTCCAGTCCCTGACCCAGAAAACATTTAAATAGATTGAAAGCTGGCTTTCTAGCAGATAACTACTACTAAATGCTAATAAAACCAAGCTATTGCTGTTCTCCCCAACTCATCGCTCCCCACAGGTCACCTTCAGAATCACATCCAATAATGGGACCATAATCTCCCCTGATAGCCAGACCAAACTACTAGGGGTCCTAATTGACAACAATCTGAAATTTGACCTACATGTTAACCAAATAATCAAAAACACCAATAAAAAAGTACAGTTGCGTACACTTACCATAAATGTAGATGTTCGAGTGTATTCATTGTTGCAGTCATCACCTGTAGGTTATCCCTGTTGTGGTAGCCCTCGGTCGGCCCAAATACCAGAGTTAATGTTTTTTGCATCGGCTGTAGTCTGACATCAGGTTGTCAGTGCTATAAAGCAAGGCAGCCAACGTCATTACATCATTTTTTCTTTTCATAATGCATCAGAAGCACGTGGACATAAGGAAAAGTGGTCCTGCTGGCTAAAAGCCACAGTGGGAAGCTTATGCCTCCCTAGGGGAAGATGCTATATGGGGTATGGAGGGAGGTAAACCAGGACTGCAACAGTGAATACACTTGAACATCTACATTTATGATAAGTGTACACAACTGTACTATGTTCTTCATGTTTCACTGTTGCAGTCATCACCTGTGGTAGGATTCCCAAAGCTGAGGAGAGGGGAGGAAGGAAAGGTTAGAGTCCTAGGCATGGGTCAGCAGGCCCTGCAGAACTGCAGAGGCAAACCCTGTCCTAGACTTAGAAAAAAGAGGTAAGTGGCAATGCTTTGTAAAGGTATGGACAGAGGTCCAGGTGGCAGCTTCCAAGATGTCCCTGGTGGGGACTCCTCTGAGGAAGGCTGTGGAAGTGGAGGCTGCCCTAGTGGAATGGGTACAGATAAACTTAGGGTGGGTTTCCCATGTAGTCTGTAGCAAAAATGGATACAGTGTGATATCCATTTGGAAATGGTTTGTTTGGAAATGGGCTTCCCCTCTGCCCCAGGGGCAAAGCTGACAAGTAGTTGGTCTGTTTTTGAAAGGTTTAGTACAGTCCAGATAGTATCTGAGTTGTCTGTGCATGTCTAGCAAGTGTAGAATGCTTTCCCCCTTGTTTTGAGGGTTGGGAAAGAAGGTGGGTAGGTGTATGGCCTGGTTGAAGGTCACATCAGATACCACCTTGGGCATAAAGGAGGGGTTAGTCCTCAGGGAGACCCTGTCTGCATGGAAAATAATGAAGGGCTCAACAGCCATGAGAGCCTGAAGTTCTGATACCCTTTTGGCTGAGGTGATAGCTAGTCTTCCAGGAGAGGTATTTCAATTCTGTAGAAGCAGCAGGTTTGAAATGAGGTAAGGTTAGTTTTTCTAGAACATAATTCAGATCCCAGGGTGGTGTGGGAGGTCTTCTGGGAGGTCTGATATTATAAGCCCCTCTGAGGAATTGCTTAATCAAAGGATGAGAGAAGAGGGGTGGGTCTGAATCATAATGGGCAGAAATGGCTGAGGCATGGATTTTAACAGTGGAGAAAGTGGAGAAAGAGAGGCCACTATTGAGCAACCAAGATAAGAGGGATGGAAGGTTGGGAGGTACTGGCCCCTTTGGACTGGCTCCAGGAGCTGAATCTTTTCCATTTCCCTGCATATGATTTTCTGGTGCTGGACCTTCTGGCCTCTGTGATGATGTCTAGGACCTGTTTGCTTAATAGGGACTCCTTGTTAGCTTTTAAGGTATAAGCCATGCCGAAAGATTGAGAGTCGGTAAGTCTGGGTGCAGTATCTTCCCCCTCCTCTGAGTCAAGAGGTCTGAGATCAGCGGAAGCTGCTTGGGGGGCTGTAAGGTCAGGCTGCGCAGTAAGGCGTACCAATGCTGTCTGGGCCAATCTGGAGCAATGAGGATGGCCTTTGGTCTCTCCTCCCTGATTTTGATCAGTACCTTGGGAATAAGGGGCAGAGGAGGGAATGTGTACACAAAGAGGGAGTTTCAGGGGGAGGTCAAGGCATCCACCTTCCATGCTAGGAGGTGATACTCCCTGGTACAGAACTTTTGCAGCTGGTGGTTGAGGTGCAAGGCAAAGAGATTCACTTCCAGAGTCCCTCACTCCTGAGTGATTTGCAGAAAGATTTCCCTGTGGAGCTGCCATTCATGGAGGTCCAGTAAGTTTCTGCTTAGGTGGTCTGCCAGGGTGTTGTTGACCCCTGATAGGTATTGGGCAATTAGGTGTAGACCCATGGAGGTGGCTGCAAGCCAGAGGCTCATGGCTAACCTGCACAGGGGGTAAGATTGGGCCCCCCCTGTTTGTTGATATACCACATTACTGTGGTATTGTCTGTTTTTATAAGAAGAACCCCTGACCTGAGATGGGGTTTGAAACATGTCAGAACCTTTTGTACTGCCATCATTTCTTTTTGACTGATGTGCAAGTGAAGTTGCTGGGCATCCCGAAAGACCTTGGGTGCACCTGCCTCCTAGATGAGCACCCCAAGCAATGTCTGAGGTGTCGGTGGTGATGGTCTGACTGGTAGGGCGGAGGATGAAGGGAAGACCCTTGTTCCTGGTACAGGTCTCTGCCCACCAGAGAAACTCAGCCCTTATACATGGGATCAAAGGGAGAGAGGTATCTAGGGACTGAGAGTGCTGGCACCAAAGGTTCTTTAAATACCACTGACGTTTTCTCATGTGAAGCCTGGCCAGAGGAATGAGAAGGATGCAAGATGCCATGTATCCCAGGGCTTGCAGGAACTTCCTCATGGTAAGGTGACTTCTGGAAGCTAGCTGGGTAAAGTAGAGAGGCAGGAAGCTCTGCTTTTCTGGGGATAGGAAGGCCATTTTGGATGCTGTGTCTAGCACAGCTCCCATGAAAATGATCTTCCTGGTGGGATTTTGCTTTGATTTCTTCTCATTGATGGTGAACCCTAGGGAAGTTAGGAGTGATTTGACAAACAGAAGATCCTGGATCAACTTTTCTTTGCACTCTGCCTGAATGAGGCAGTCATCCAGGTAAGGGTAAATCCAGACCCAACCGAGGCAGAGACAACCAAAGGCTTGGAAGACAAAGAAGATTTCTGCGGCATACCAGACTCTGAAAGGGTCTTGGTAGAGGCCTGCATAGATATTGAATCTGGCATCAGGGGCTTCAAAAGCACCTCATTGAATTCCGGAGAACTGATGACCTGCTTAGCGGCAGCATCGTCAAAAGGCTTAGCCTTGTGTGGTCTGTCTCTATCTTTATCTCTATGTTTTTTCAGAATGTCTACAGATTGTTGGCTGATGGATGCCATGTCGGAATGTGAAGATGGAACACGAAAATAACTGTCTACAAAAAGAGCTCTACAGCGAATAGTTCTCGATTAAAGAGGGCACAGAACTGGCAATGGGGGATGTCATGGTCTGGGCCTAAACAAGTGATGCAGTAACAATGGAAGTCTTGGTGTGGGATCTGCTTTCCACAGGTGAGACAATTGTTAACTTTTTCAGACATTGGTTAGTGCAAGAAAAAAGGATCCCAATGGGGTACTTAGCTTTAGACGTTTTCAGCTGAAAATTCAACTTCTGGTAGCGACCAACTGGCACTCGTGTGAACTGCTTCTGCTACGGGCTCCACTCAAGAAAGACTGATGTAATGACATTGGCTGCCTTGCTTTATAGTACTGATGACCTGACGTCAGACTACAGGCAACTGCAGCTGAAGCAAAAAAAACTGACTCTGGTATTCGGGCTGGTTGAGGGCTACCACAGCAGGAATAACCTACAGGTGATGACTGCAACAGTGAAACACGAAGAACATCTGGGCTCACTCTACAGAAACAAACCCTTCTTAACCCCTATGGCCAGAACCAACACAGCACGCACCCACCTACTCTCCTATATACCTCTCCCATTCTCACTAACCTCTCAAAAACTGAACTAAATAAGTTAACTGCCTGCTACAACCATATCGCTAGATTTGCTGCAGGGTCTACCTTTCGCACACATTACTGTCAAAATCTAAAACTACTAAAATGGCTTGATTTCCCCAACCTACTTCTCTATAATCAACTTATAATAGCCCATAGAATACTTAACCAACCAGATAAAGTACCAGAATACAATCCTTATTAACCCCTCACACCAGTACCGGGCCACTTTGATCCAATGAGAAATTACTGATAAAAACTTCTAAATCCTGCAGTCACACCGGTGGCTCAGTATTCTCCAGTTACATAGCAAAAACTTGGAACTCGCTCCGTCCTGCCTTAACCCTGGAACCCTCTCTAACTAAATTTAAAACTGCAGCTAAAAATGATTTCAGTAACCACTGGATATGGCACCTGCTCTAGCCCAGGTTAACCACTCATAGCTACCTCTTTATGTGCTCAATGCTATTATTTTTTCCTGGCATTAATTCTCACATAGTACTCTACACCATATTCCTCAGTACCCCAAACCAACTCAAATCGTTTACTTCTGTCTTATTATCTTTTGTAATCATTGCTTGCATGAATTGTAGCTGAACTGTTGGTACTGTACACTTTTTATTTGTATTTGTTAACATAATTTGTATTTCTGGAGTTTTTCTCCCTGGGCCTCCACTGAAAATGGATATAAATCCAGTTGGACTTTCCCGGTCAACAAGTGTAAAATAAAAAAAAAAATAGAGATAGACACATTAAGATCAATGAAAGAAATAGATTGCAGATAGCCAATAAAACCCAGAAGTCAGAATTTTGATAAAACAAATGAATGCAGTAATTAGGACTGTCCATAGAGATCCATGCAATATAAAGAAGTAAACAGGATATATTACTGTGCAGCTAAATTAATAACAATAAAATTCTACCACAAGAACACAGGGTAGCAAGGGAAAGGATGGGGAGAAATCAAATATCATCATGGAAGTATTGAATAGAGAAAACTATAAAGCAACTAGGACAAGAAGTGTCACTGCTAGAAGAGTATAGAAGAGAGAAGAGAGCAACAAAAATACTTAGAAAGATAGATGTAATAAAAGCAATGCACAGTATTATAACGGATCAGGATCTATCTTCAATAGCAGTATTATAAAGGATCAGGACAGGATCTATCTTGCACTATTGCAAAGAATAAACTAAAAATCTCAGCACAGGCAGAAAAACTTAGAAGATACACAGATAAATATAAAGGGAAAGTACAAAATAAGCAATTTATTGATGACCCTAAAAGTTGTATAGAGAACTGAGAAACAAGGTAAAAGAAATTGAAAGACCACCCAAAAAGAAGAAATAGGTACATTTTGCAGAAATATCTATGAAGATCCTGTGGAACATAACAAAGATGCTAAATTGATAGAAGTAAAAGAAAGAATAAGAAATTCAAAGGTATAAGATATGAAATGGGATGAAGTTATGGCCAGAGAGATTGAGATAAAGTTAAGAAAATCCTCCAAATGGAAAACTCCGGGCCCAAATACAGTACCTAACATCTTTGCAAGAAGATTTAGCCATGAGTAAGAACTATTTATATGCGCACCCAGAACAGACATCAACCTGGTTAACAACAGGAAAAACAATGCTCCTAGTTAAGATTGAACCTGTGAGTTATCCTAAACGTTATAGACCAAACTTGCCTTCTGACGACGTATAAACTATACACTGGAACTGTATAGTTTATACAAGAGAATATTCTGAGGAAATTTCATGTGTTGAAATGAAAGCGCTCAATCTTTTTCTTAAAAATCATATGGAAAGCAGTCACCAAAGCCATAGATGAGGGTAAGGTGGTTCACACAGCTTATCTAGATCTCGCCAAGGCTTTTGACACCATCCCCCACTCTGGAATTATAGATAAGTTCACTAAACTAGGTATAAATCCCTGTGTCACAAGATGGGTTGCCAACTGGCTCACGAACAGAACCCACACTGTGAAAGTAGCAGACTCCAAATCCGACTTCAGACCAGTGACAAGTGGAGTACCACAGGGTTCATTCCTGGGTCCTCTCCTGTTTGGTATCTACTTCTCTGAAGTACAGGTTAACACAGAAGGTCTTTGGCTAACAAAGTTTGCAGATGGCTGCAAACTAGGAGCCATAATCAAAACTCCTAATGATGTGGACATATGGACATACTACAAAAGGGCCTCACTGAGACAGATGCCTGGTGTCAAAGCCATGGCCTGAAGCTCAATGCCAAAAAGTGTATTGTCATCCCCTTTGGTAAAAATTCTGTACCCATGAATTATCACATAAGTGGTAGTCTACTTAACGCCGAAAGTGCGATAAGGGACTTTGGGACACAGGTGGACAGTAATCTCTCCTTTGATAATCACATCGCCAGAGTGGTCAGGAAATCCTTTTACGTGGCTCACCTCATCACAAAAGGTTTCTCATCCAGAAAAAAAGAGGTCATTGTTCCCCTCTACTCATCACTCATTAGACCCATTATAGAGTACAATGATCCTTTTGGTATGTACCTCACAAGACATCTACAACAACTGGAAAGGCCACAGAAATACCTCACAAAGAGGATTACTGTACTCAAACAGATGCCCTACGTAGACCATCTAAAAAAACTCCAGCTTTACTCCATCGCATATCGCCTACTCAGAGGCAATCTCTTCCTAACATACAATGCTATGTCAAACCCAGAGCTGTTGGACATGCTCCACTTAAAGAAATCCCAATCCCTCCAAGCTACACGCTCTAGGGACCTAAACCTTGTCACCACAATAAACAGAACATGCTGGAGGGATAGATTCCGGTCCCAGAGACTTCCCATACTCTGGAACAGACTACCTATCTATGTCAAACAGAGCTCGTCATTAGCACTCTACAAGAAAAATCTTGATGATTGGATGAGAAATAGGAAATTCACCCCAGGGATCACTTCTGTGGCTCTGTTCAACAGGGGCACAGGAAAATAATTTTCTTGGGTGGCGAAAGCCAGGGTACCTTTTTGGCTAGGCTTATATAGGCCCTAGGGCTAATAGCCTAGTACCTACCTATGAACCTATGAAACTATTTTTTGGCGTGGAATTTGTGGAGTGCCATGACAGGGATGATCCTTTATTGGGCTAAAGTGCTGCACTGCTGTGTGGTTACTTAATGGAATATTTTAGAAGACTTAAATTAATCCTGAAAACAGCATTGACATCTAGGAACAAAATTCAAGCTATAAACCATTTGCTCTTCCTGTCCTAACTTACAGTTTTGGAGTGATTGACGTGCCCCAAAATGCGTTGAATATATTAGACAGGAAAAGAAGAAGGATTCTTCATGCTCACCAAATGATTTATAAAAAAATAGTGCATACCAAGATTATATATTCCCCATTCTGAAGGAGGGATGGGCCTCCTTGAAATTGATTACATGTATAGATCTGCAATTGTGGGATTGCACACATATCTGCTGACTTCACAAGAGCCAAACATATTGAAGGTTTTGAAGCATGAAGAGAATACATCTAAGATGACTTCCCTGCTTAGTCTAGCAGAAGCATATCGGCATCAAGCAGGAATGGAAATCAAACCAGAAGTAGATAAAAAGCAGGCAGCAACTGAATGTGCCAAAAACAAAAGAAAGAATATAAGGTGAAGGATCAGATGAGAAGGCAAGAAATGTGGAAAATGCATAAATATAGTTGCAAGTATAGAAAACTTCTGGAAGAACATCATGTTGATCAGGATCAAACCCAGGAATGGTTAAGGACAGGCAAATTCAAACCAAAAGATGAAAAGTTAATATTGGCGACCCAAGATAGTGGGCTACATATACATTGGTTTACAAAGTCCACTGAACATGTAGGAGAAACAGACAAATGTAGGTTTTGTAAAACAGAATTGAAAACAGTCGCACACCTTCCTGCTGGTTGTGACATACTAATGGCAGAAGAATTGTAATCTGAAAGGCACGATAATGTGACAAGACTGTTTTACTGGGGATTGCACAAACATTAGGGCATTGAAGTAGCTGAAAAACACTGGAAACATGAACCACAAAGCATCATAGAAAGTGATGAAGTCTACATCACATGGGATCACACATTTCCAACAGTTCAAAAGATAGATACAAGAAAACCAGATATAGTGGTCCATGAAAAGAAGATAAAAGTAGCACTGATCATTGAAATCGCTACACCTAGTGACTACAGTGTCTTGCATACAGAGAGACACAAAGTGATAAAATATTAAGATTTGCAGGCACAAACAAGAGCAATGTGGAAGAAAGATATTCAGACAGTTCCAATAGTAGTAGGAGCAATGGTTCTTATAAAAAAGAATCTACAATCGTATTTAGATATGTTACCAATACATGTAACTCCATATGAACTGCAGAAGGAGTCATTACTGGGCACATTGCAGGTGCTGCGAAGAGGGCTTTTGGCTGACATCAAAGTCTGAAACAATACTAATTTCATGAACGTTAATTGTACTTTGACTTAGGAATGGGGTCCATTCTCATCATGGTATTAGAAACCCTGAGAAATGCTGAGATTACGTACATCATACTATAAGAATGCTATGTTAAATACATTAGATATACCAGCGTCCACTACCACCTATATATTCAACTCTTAATTCTATCACAATATCCTTCAAGAGTGACACCCCAATGTAAATATATGTAAATATTGTAAATAGTTCCTTTGATAGATACAGGTATAGAATTAAAATCTCCTTCCTTATAAAAATAACAATGGTCAATGGCAAAAACCATAAAAATTTTGATGTTCTAACTCTTAGTGAGATTCCTATTAAATTCATATTACAGGATGTCTTTGTCATTTGCCAAGGTTTATTATAATGATAAACTGTCTCTTTTTTCTCTTTAAACTTGGTTTACATTCTGCACCAGCAAGGACAAACTCACAGAATTTTGTAAACCATAATATAATGTATGCTATTTGATCTTATGTAATTCCATTGTTATTTTTTATCTCTACTATGTATTAACTGTTTATAACAAGCAGAATTTTTTTATTTCTTCTTTTGGAAACTGAAATAAAAATTTAATTTGAAAAAAAAAAGAAACCCAAAAGATTTGGAGAAATGAAAAAAAGGGAGGAACCATTTATAATAACTATGAGTTCTAAGATTCTAAGTGCTGGAAGTTTTTGAAGGTTATATTGGATCTGCATCTCATGACATCTATAACTGCACTAGTATACTTCTTTTCTTTGTAGAAGTATGAAATGCATTTACTTACAGACTATATTATTCCACAATGTCTCACCCATCGACTCTCAATGACACAAAGTCCTATGATGCAAGTAACTGATCAGGCAGCTTTATTTTTTACACCTGAACAACAGCTATGCAACTTAACCTTTTACATTTATGTGTTACCCTGTCTGAATAGTGGTTATCTGAAGGGAGTTTTGGTATCAAAGAACATTTGATTCCAAGGGGATTCATTGCCGGTGGTCTGCAGTAAGGTGTGCCATCAACCAGATTATTTTGCTTCTCATGGACTTCACCCCCCTCCCCACCACCACAGTACAAGCACTTAGAGAAAAATTTTCCAGCTAAAGTGTGTCTTTCTTTAGAACTTTTCAAATTCCAAAACAAAACAGATACAAAACATGCGCAAGATAAAAATACAGAAATGAAGATAGCTTTGCTAAATGACAGATGCATCTCAAAAATAAGTGAACTAGAAGATTTTCTTTGTTTTCAGGATGTTGATATCTGTGCCATTACTAAAATATGGTTTAAAGATACAGACTGGATATCACAAATTCAAGGGCATGCCTCTGTAAATCCAATGGGATTGGTGACTTAGGCTTTACAAAAGAATATGTGAAATGCAAAAGCCATGAAACCAACTCAGGACTACAAATTATTCATATAATAATATAATTGGTACTGAATATAATAGGAATCTAACGTAAATCATCTATATATCCTAAAAGGCATCACAATTTTGTTACTAAAAATTAATCAGAGGAGATTAGAAAGGATTGGAAAGAGAGACTGGATAAACAATCCACAAAGAAACAATGGGGGGGGGGGGTACATGTATGACTCCCAAATATACAACAGAGTGTAGAAGATTTAGTATCTTTGCTTGGAGGTGTTTGCACACCATTTTATACTCCATCTAATATAGACTACAAAGAGTTGTTCCTCTGGTAGACAGCAAATGTTGGAGGTGTGATGGGGAAGAAAGAGATGATTGGGAATATATTTTTTGGGTGTAATGAATTGGCAGACTTTAAAAACTCTCTGCAAACTACTCTATCAGAAATACTGGGTGAGCAAATTGATATAACTAATCAAATATTTTTGAGCTGTGATACACAATTAGAATTGCCTAGAGATAGTAAGGCTTTGTTGAGTCTAATTACGGTGGCTGCCAAAAAAGCAATTACTAGAAAAAAATGAAAATTAAAGTCTAAACCAACTGTACTACAAGGAGTGACTATAGTAACAAATATAAAGCAACTAAAAGGGAATCTTTAGAAAAAGGCAAGATCAAATCGCATAGAAATAAATGGGAATTGTGGGAACAACACACTCAGTATAATGGTTTGGAAGAATGAGATTTAAAAGAAGGTAGGATATGAATGAGCTATGTAATGTTTGACAATGACCGGATAGATTATAAATGATGTATAATGTTTGCAACTAAAAATATGTCAATATGTTTTTTTTTCATTTATATAAATGTATGGCGTACGTCATAAGTGATAAATTAATAAAGATGTTTCTTGTTTAAAAAAAATTCTTTACTAAAATCCAGGATATTGAAAAAATAATTGTACTGCAATCCTTGTGGGAGTTTTTCTAATTACCCAATATCAAATATATATTCCTTAATATTAAAAAGAGGCTGGTAGAAACGGTACAAAATCCAGCTAAGGATGTGATATCATACTGGTTAACATATGCTCCTTCTTCTCATCACCCATGGTTACACCCTTCTGTAATTAACATCGATCATCATACCATAATCTTAAAATAAAATCAAACTTATAAATATGCCATCCTTCCTAGACTTTACCAAAGGAAACTCTTAATGCACTAAATTACAAGCCTTCTTGCTCTATTTCTTAATTATAAATTTACCATATTTCTGTTTGTTTTCAACTTCAAATTGTTCAGTTCTTCTATGTGCCCCTCAATTTCTTGCTTTGTTAGTATTGCCTTGCTCTTCCATTTTTATCATCCCCTTTTTGCCACTATAAGAAGTAAACTTATCAGTGCTAGGACATGTTTTGATAAACAGAGTATCATTAATTAACAAGAGCATCATTTGATGAGTTATGAAACTTTTTCAAGGAAAATAGCACTGGAAAAACATTACATAAAGAACACAGTAGACAGAGGTATACAGGTAATCAACCAATATACAATATTTTAAACACCTTTATTGAATTAGCCATGGTGGTGATGCAGTAGCATTGTCGCCTCACAGCATGAGGTTCTCCCGTTCGATTCTCAGCTGGAGCACCTTCTGTGTGGAGTCTGCATGTCCTCCCTGCGGTCGAGTGGCATTTGAAAGACATGCGTGAATGGGCTTGCCTTCGTTGAAGGTTGGGCGTCGGGCTGGTACCTCAGCACTGTAAAAATCTACTGCCAATCATTAGCAGACCAGAGTTCTGCTGTGGTGACCCCTAACCGGGAAAAGCTGAAAGAAGAAGAAGAAGAAGAATTGAATTATCACGTGTGGCATAGGCAAAGTTAGATTTATATAAAAGAAAATAAACCATATTAACGCATTCACAGTTACAAACATTAGACATTACATATATTCTTCTGTAAATATAATCAATCTAACATTACATAAGTTGGTAAATTCCTGCTTTTCCTTAAACCTCATTCCTCCTATAAAACATTTTTTCTGCATCTATTCCCACAATTTCCATTTTCTATGTAATTTGCTGCTAACCTTTTCTAAACATCCCAGTTCCAGTTCTTTTCTCTCTGTTACAATATTCAGTACTTCAAATGCAGTTGGTTTAGACTTTCAGTTCTATTTTCTAGGTATCGCTTTTTGGCAGCCACCGGAATTATACTTAACAGGGCCTTATTATGTCTAGGCAATTCAGACCCTGTGTTCCAGCTCAAAAACATAATTTCTTTAGTAACAACCATTTGCTCACTCAGTATTGCTAACAAAGTACTCTGTATAGATTTTTTAAGGTCTGCCAACTCATTCTGCTTCCAAATCATATGTTCCCAGTTACCTCTTTCTTCCCCACCACACCTCCAACATTTGCCATCTACCTGAGGAAAAATTCTTTGAAGTCTGCTTGGGGTATAAAAATACCTATGTAAACATTTCCAAGCAAAAATCCTAAATCTTGTAGACTTTGTTGCATATTTGGGAGTCATGCATATGTCCTGCCATCATTTCTTTGTGAATTACTTATCCAGTCTCTCTTCCCAATTCTGTCTAACCTCCTCTGGTTGATTCCTGTAGTTATCGTGCAATATGTAAAATGCCCTACTAATTATCCCCTTTTTAACAGCAGCTTCTCTTGTAGATTCAACTAAAAATCCAGCATTTCAGGTCTTTCACTTAAGACCCCCCTAACCATTTCTATTTGCCTATACTCTGATGTCAGTCTCGGCCTCTTCACATTCTGTTACCTTTCTCTATCTAATTATTTACTTCCAACAGCTTGGTTTCTTTGCTAATTTCCCCCAATAAATTCCAGTCCCCTCTTGCCTATTATCTGTACCCTTAATTGCAGTTAACCCTACTGGCAGAATCTCCTTTCTTCCTTCCCATGTTGGCTTCATTCTTAGAATACTTTCTTTAACTTTATGAATATAATATTTTGTATGACTGTTGTTTTTCCTGTTAAGGATCTGCAACCAAAATGTCAGTCTGTCCTTATGTCTTCCCTCTTCATCATCATCCTTTTCAATTTTGAACTGTAGCTTTCTGCATTTGTTATGTATAACAGCTTTGTCTGTGTGGCTCTAAAATATCCCTTCATCTCAGGTAATCCTATACCACCCTGTTCTGTTGGAAGGATTAACTTATCCACTTGATTCTTGTCCTATTCACCTCCCAGATAAAATCCTTCAACTATTTATGAATTACTATTCATAATTTCTCCCTAGGTTGCTAAACATATGCCTGACTTTTGTATAAAAAAAACTAAAGGGATTAAAACATTTTTTACTGCTTGTTTCTTGCTATCCGTATCCATAGACAAGAGCTTCCAGTTTTTCTATTCATAGTTTCATAGGTATGTACTAGGCTAATGGCCCTGGAGCCTTTACAAGTCTAGCCCATAGGATTACCCTGGCATTGTGCCACCCGACCTTAGTTCCTAGTGCCTCTGTTGAGTACAGCCACTGGAGTGATCCTGGGGTGAATTTTCTATTTCCCATACACTCATCAAGATTTCTCTTGAAGAGGGCCAGTGAGGTGCTCTGCTTGACATGTATGGGAAGTCTATTCTATAGCTTGGGCAGTCTCTGGGTTATGAACCTGTCCCTCCAGCATGTTCTGTTGATTGGGGTAATGAGGTTGAGGTCTCTGGAGCATGTGGTGCAGAGGGATTGGGATTTCTTTAGATGTAGCATTTCTAACAGAGCTGGGTCAGACATGGCTTTGTAAGTTAAGCAGAGATCGCCTCCCACCTTTCCTGTAACTAGTCTAGTCCAGATACAGATTTGCTGTATCCAGGACTGTTTGTCTTCTGTTTAGTCTATTCCCACATATCCTTAGCTACCATAACAAAATCCTCTTAACCCACACTCCCAAATACTTCATTTTAACATATCCTCATAAATAGCAGCATCACTATACCAATTCATGTGTGGATATATAACTTATAGCTACAGCCTTTGTTTTATCCTCATTCATTTTATATCACCCCAAAAACACATAACTGTCTCAGAATGTTCCACAACACTGAGTTGTACTTTTCTGGTTTTATCAGGTACAAAATAATATAGTTTGCAAATAAAGCCAACTTTTCCTGATTGCCATTCCAATTATATAATTTTATTTCTGAGTCCCTTATTTTCTTTGCCAATAGTTCTAAATATAATGCAAATAGAAAAGGGTAAATATAACACCCCTGCCTGTTTCCTCTGTTCAGACACAATGTATCAGAGAGGAACCCTCACACTTTGATTTCTGCCTCTGATCCCTTGTATATCCTCCTAATTAGCCTTAATATTGTATCAGGGAATGCAAATGCTTCCATTGCCCTACACATAAATTCCAGCTTACTCTGTTAAATGCTTTCTCTGCATCATGACCCACCAGCAACAGAAGTATTTTCTTACATTCTGCTTCCCTTTGGATCATCAGTGTTCTATTAATGTTGTCAAATGTTTCCCTGGCCTCCACAAAACCACATTGATCCAGTTCTATCAATTTTGGCAGTATCCTTTCCATTCCTTTAGCCATTATAGACATAAACAGTTTTAATCATGGTTTAAAATTTAAACAAGCCTGTATGAAGCTGGATCTGATGGGTCCTTATTATTTTATGTATTACAGCCACCACAGCTTTTTTCTAGGATGTTGCTGTTTCCCCTCTTTTTAGAATACTGTTAAACAAAACCTTCCAGATCTTTATCATTCCCCTCGTAGCTTACACACTTCCACTGGAGTACCATCTATTCCTGGAGACTTTCTTGTAGATTGGTTATACATCTCTGTTTTTATCTCATCTCCTCCTATCTTAACTGTTAATTGTTGAGCCTCCCCTGCCTCTAACCATGACATATTTACATTTTCCATTACTATTTCCATTGGTGTTTTTTCCTGATTTCAACATTTTTTTGCTCTATACAAATTTTCATAAAATTTCTGAAATATCTTTAATACCTCTACAGGATCTCTAGTTATTTTTTCTTGTAATAGGCTCCCTAAGTTTGGTAGCAACCCTTTCTGATGCCTATGTTGTTGTGCTAAAAGTTTTTGTTCTCTCGAGTTATCAAAACACAGTTGTTTAACAGCAATCATTATAAACTCATACATATTATCCAGGTACTCACTTATTTTCTCTTTAGCATGCTGCAGTTGCATATCTTCTTGTTCTGTGAGAGTCCTCTTATTCATATGGATGGGAAGGCTGTTCCAGAGAAGGAGTAGTCTCTGGGATTCATACCTGTATCTCCAGCAGGTCTTATTTATATCACAGGCAAGGTTTAAGTCTTTAGAACAGATAATTCTGGTGCTGTTTGTTTTGCTGATATGCAGGAGGTTCATTAAAGTGGGGTCTAACACTGTATTGTATGCCAGACATAGCTCTCCCCTTAACAGCCTGTAGGAGACAGAATACGGGAATAGGGCCTTGAAGTGTCCTGTATAGGACATGTTACTTAAGCTCTGCATTCTTTTAATGAGGAACCTTTGTGGATGTTCCAAATGTTGGCTATACCTGGTTAGGTACATACCAAAGGCAGTACTGTACTCAATGATAGGTCTGAAGTCTGAATATAGTGGAACAATGACTTTCTTGGACTTAGCTGCCATACCTTTGTTTATATATATATATATATATATAACACCCCTGCCTGGTTCCTCTGTTCAGACACAACTATTGAGAGAGGAGCCTTCACACTTTGCTTTCTGCCTCTGATCTCTTGTATATCCTCCTAATTAACCTTATTATTGTATCAGGGAATGCAAATGCTTCCATTGCCCTACTCATAAAATCCCAGCTTACTCTGTTGCATGCTTTCTCTGCATCAAGGCCGACCAGTAACAGACGTATTTTCTTACATTCTGCTTCCCTCTGGATCATCAATGTTCTATTAATGTTGTCAAATATTTGCCTCCCCTCCACAAAACCACATTGATCCATTTCTATCAATTTTGGCAATAGCCTTTCCATTCCTTTAACCATTATAGACATAAACACTTTATAATCATGGTTTAAAATTGAAATGGGCTTGTATTAAGCTGGATGTGATGTCTTTACTATTTTTATGTATTATAGCCATCACAGCTTTTTTCTAGGATGCTGGTGTTTCCCCTCTTTTTAGAATACTTTTAAACAAAACCTTCCAGATCTTTATCATTTCCACGTAGCTTCCACACTTCGACTGGAATACATCTATTCCTGGAGACTTTCCTGTAGATTGGTTATATATCTCTGTTTTTATCTTGACTCCTCCTATCTTAACTGTTAATTGTTGAGCCTTGTCTGCCTCTAACCATGACATGTTTAAGTTTTCCATTACTATTTCCATTGTTTTATTTCCCCTAATTTCAACATTTTTTTGCTTTATACAAATTTTCATAAAATTTCTGAAATATCTTTAATACCTCTACAGGATCTTTAGTTATTTTTCTTGCAATAGGCTCCCTAAGCTTGGTAGCAACCCCTTCTGATGCCTATGTTGTGCTAAATGTTTTTGTACTCTGGAGTTATTATCAAAACACAGTTGCTTAACAGCAGTCATTATAAACTCATACATATTATCCAGGTGCTCACTTATTTTCTCTTTGGCATGCAGCAGTTGCATAACTTCTTGTTCTGTGAGATTCCCCTTATTCCATGTTCCATAGATGGAGTAGTCTCTGGGATTCATACCTGTCTCTCAAGCAGGTTCGATTCATATCACAGGTGAGGTTTAAGTCTTTAGAATGTGTAATTCTGGTGCTGTTTGTTTTGCTGATATGCAGGAGGTTCATCAAAGTGGGGTCTGACAATGTATTGTATGCTGACATAGATCTCCCCTCAACAGCCTGTAGGAGACAGAATACAGGAATAGGCCCTTGAAGTGGATTGCATAGGGCATGTTACTTAAGCTCTGTATTATTTTAGTGAGGAACTTTGTGGATGTTCCAGATGTTGACTATGCCTTTTTAGGTATATACCAAAGGCAGCATTGTACTCAATGATAGGTCTGATGAATTCCAAATATAGTTGAACAATGACTCCTTGGACCTAGATGCCATACCTTTGTTTATAAGTTGCAACATAGAATGATTTCCTTACTACTGTAGACATGTGATAGTCAAAGGCTAGATTACTGTCTATGTGTGTCCCTAGGTCCCTGACTACTGGGTCAACTCTTAGGGGTGTGTTATCAATATGATAGTTACCAGGGGTGGATGACTTCCTGAAGGATATTATTATGCATTTCTTGAATTTAGTTTTGGTCTATGGCTTTGACACCAGTCATTTCCCTGTGTCAGCCTTCCCTTAAGGACATTTGTGTTGGTGCAGGATTCAATGACACTCCCTAATTTGCAATCATCTGCAAATTTAGTTATTCAGAGGCCACTGACATTGGCCTTGACTTCAGAGAAGTAAATGCCAAAAAGAAGCAGTCCCAGGACCAATTCCTGAGAGACTCCACTTGTAAGTGGCCTCTTTGTAAAGGTAGACTCCCTAGTTCTAACTTCCATGGTCCTGTCTGTAAGTCAACTGGCTAACGCCGGTTGAAATACTGGTTTGTACCTAACCTCTAGAGTTTGTCAACAATGCCAGGGGAGGGACATTGTGTCAGATGTTTTGTTCAGGTCAAGGGGTAGGCAGTGTGACCTATTTTGCCCTCATTCATTGCTTTGGTGACCTTCTCAAAGAAGACCACCAGGTTAACTAGACACGACCTGCCCTTGTCAAAATCAAATTGGATTGGTCCCAGTGTCTGCAGGTTTCCTATGTCATTACTGATCATTTCCATGATGATACTGTCCATGGCTTTGCATATGAGACTAGTGAGACTAACAGGTCTGTAGTTTCTGGGGTCTGAAGATGGCTCACCTTTGCGGAGAGGGATGACTGTTGCTGTTCTCCATTCATAAGGCACAAAGCCTGTTTGGAGGTTACAGTTAAATAATTCCAGAGGGTCTGATATATCATGTGTCATGCTATTTAGAAGGCATCCTGGGATACTGCCTGGGACCGCTGATACAGATGAACAGATGAGTGTTAAATTTGGTAGCCATTTCTAAGGGGGTAAGTCTGGGATAGGAAGAGGAAGGAGTGCCACATTGAAGAATTTTCTCAACTGAGCACCAGACTTTCGTTGAATTTTTTTTTTTGTGATTATGTTGTGGGTCTGTGTAGGTGCCTAGGTAAATTTGCTTGTTGATGAGATTATGCAACTGTTTGTGTAGATGTAAGGTTTAAAGGCTTTTATCTTTGTGCATTTGTTTACATGCTTTGTCATGCTTTTGCATGAAAATTCTAGTTGAATGAGTCAATTAGAGGTTTGAATAGTTTTTACTCTTTCATTTCTGGTAGGAGCAAGACTATTTAAAGTATTTATGAATATATTGTTGAATTTGCTAAAGGCTTCATCTAGGGATATGGTTTTGAGTGATGACCAGTTAAAGGATGTAAGTAAATTATTGAGAGTGTCAGGATGAAAGTTAGAAAGATTTTAAATAGTTATGCACTGATTTTTTTCTAGCTGGTGGGCGATTTCTGTACTGGTGTATATAGGGTGATGGTCACTAAGGGAATCAGGTAGTACTCTCCTGAGTTAGCATACTTACTGAGGTCAGAGACAATTACTAAGTCAAGGATAGATGTTTTATGATTCAGTTTGTTGAGCTGAGTAGGAGAAGAGATTAGCTGTATGAACCCATACAAGTTAAGGTTAGTAGTTGGGGGATGAGATGTCCCAAATAACCAGTCAATGTTAATGCTGCCTAAGATAATCATTTCAGCAGTGACATTTGTAGTTATCCAGCAAAGAATTTCTTCTTCTAATAAGCTAATATTATTACCTGGTTGTATGTAGAGGACAACTATACACAGTTTCCTATGTTTATTACCATTGAGAAGAGAGAGAAAGAGTTTGATTTTGGAAGGCTGGTATGTTCATTTTGAGAGGTGAAAAAGTTAGACAGCTATTGTATTTAATTACAATGCCTCCCCTTTTTTGTGTAGCCTGTCACATCAAATGATATTGTAGCCGGGGGATAGAACTTCAGAATCTTTTATGTGGGGTTTTAGCCATGTATTGGTAATGACAGTAATAGCTGGTGAGTACTGAAGAAAGTATGCTTGTAGATTTGTAACTTTGTTTAGAATACTATGAATGTTAGTGGAGATAAGTAGAAATTTTGTGGGTATTGTACAGGAGTTAGGTGCAGTGAGGCTGGAATGAATGAGGCCAGGGTTGGGATGAATGTCAGCACAAAGACTGATTTTAAAGAAGAGTGGATTGGGATTATTTTTGTAAAAAAGTCTATGAATTTATTTCAAGTTAAGTCAAAGTTAACTTGAATGGTTAGATGTTTTGTTTTTAAGAAGGTGAATATGCTGGACACTAAATACATTTGAGGAAATACATATGAAGGAGGGTTTACCCTGATTACATGCAGGGTGGCTGGTAGTGTGAAAGTGCAAAAATACCGTGGTAGGTCGTAAGATAACATAAAATGAACAGTAGGGATGTGAAGATTCCCAAGTATAACATGGTGGTTAGAGAGGTCTATGAGTCATTAAGAGTATGTTATAACTGAATGAAAAGGAAAAGATGTTAAAGGAGACGGGAGAAAGGTAGGGAGAAAAAGATGAGAGTGGAATTGGTTTGCTGGAGATCCCATGTGATGTGGTCCCTTATTATGGGGATGGAGAAAGATAAGATTGTAATATAATGCAGTCATAGAATGTAAAATAAACCTTTGTGCAGTAGAATGAAATTGTGATTAGAGGAAATATTAGGAAGAGAATAAGTAAGTGGGTGATGTGTATAATCAAAGGTTTGCCGATGCTATGTTTTGGGTAATATCCTGAAAGGAAGGGTAATATTGAAGAAATACTTCCTGTGGAGGAAGATATGAATAATGCAAAATGGGGAAAAGGAGAATAAAAGGGATAGATTACAATGTTATAAGAACAGAGAGAATACATTAAATGAGGAGCACTAGAGAAGAATAAGTGTAGAAGTAAAGAGATATAAGATTGAAAAGTATTTGGGTGAATGCTATTGGATAATGAGGTGTAGGCAGGGATTGGTTAAGCTAGAAGGAAGAGGAGGGGAGAGGAATAAGGAAGGGAAGAAGATATGTGCAGTATAAATTTAGATAAGTAGGGGTGGGTGGAAATTTAGGGTAGGGTAGGTGACAATAGTAAGCCCAAGTGTAGCAAAGGTGACTGGAATAGTTTGGAACCCATCACAGATGAAGGTATTAGTCCAAGAAAAACAATCTGTGACAATGGAGATAAGGTAAGGTTTAAATGTCAGCGTGAATGCTTTCATTAATACAATATGACTAATTCAACAGGATAGCGGAGCAAATAAAACTTCAAAAATGTTGCTCATGGGTCAGAAATCCATATATTAGAGCCAGGACAAACTGCTCAAGTTTAAGTAAGAAGCCATAAATATCAAGATATTGTGGCTTTAAGAAGCTTGAAGTACATTAACATATGAAGTGTCTTTTTCCTTTAGCAGTAGCACTGGCCGAAAACAATGTCCTAGAGATGGATTTATCAGCTTACCAAATGGGGTCCAAAAATATAAGTCTATATATTGTCTGCATTGAAAAAATATTTTTACGGGCTGCAAATCTTCCTAGGAAGAAAGATAATTTTATGCAGAGTGATGCAGAAATATGGAAAACCACTGATTCTCAATAATGAGAGGAAGATGCAATCTTGCAAACCTAGTAGCACTCAAAAATGTCCATCTATATTTTTCCACACTAAAAATTATTTTTTTCAGGTTACAAATCCTCCTAATGGAAGCAAGATCATTTTATGCAGAATGACACAGATGTACAGGGAAACTGATGACTTTCAATACAGATTGTAAGGGGCAATCTTGCAAGCTTAATGGAAAAGTTAAACTTTATGTGTGAAGTATAATGTGGAAATGTGAATGTTTGTATAATTTTCTGAAGTATCTGGTTATTATAGACAAATGTGGCTATGAGCAAGCACGCTAGAAGATCTGACCCATAATTATGGTAAGTGATGTGCCGTGTATCTATTTATATTAACATCTGAAAAATATAAAGGGTTTTATATATTTTCTATAGGGGGTGTCCTTATGTGGAAACCCTGATTGTTTCTTTTTTTGCATCCAAAATCCCAGTCTCTCTTTGTTTATTCTGTTTCATCACCATTCCTTTCCACTTTGAATTATAATTTTCTGCTTGTGCTATGTACAGGAGCCTTAACTGTGTTGCTGAGAAATACCCCATCAAATTCAATAGTCCCAATCCACCCTGTTCTACTGGAAGAATCAGCTTATCCCACTTGACTCTTGCCGTCTTCCTCTCCCAGATAAAATCCTTCAGATCTTTATTAATTGCTATCCACAACTTCTCCTCTGGTTGATAAAAATATGCCTGACCCATGTATAAGACTAAAGGGACTAAAACATTTTAACTGCTTGTATTTTACTATCAATATCCTTATAAAAGAGCTTCAATTTTCTCAGTTTTGGGATTATCTCTTGTTTAGTGTCTTCCAACATATCCTTAGCAGCCACACTGGAATCATTTTAATCCATACTCCTAAATACTTAATTTCATCATGTCCCCATAAATATGGATATTGCTGAACCAATTTCTGTGTGGGTACATAATTTACTGCTATTGCATTTGTTTTAGCTTAATTAATTTTATGTCCTGAAAAGATATGATACTGTCTCAAAATGTTCCACAACACTGTGATGTCTCTCTCTCTGGTTTTGTTAGGTATAAAATAATATAATCTGCAAATAGAGCCAACTATTCTTGACTACCATACCAATTATATCTTTAGATTTCTGATTCCCTTATTTTATTTTCCAGTGGTTCTAAATATAATGCAAATAACAAAGGGGAGAGAGCACATCCCTGGCTGGTTCCTCTGCTCAAGCATAAATTATTGTAGAGGACCCCCACCCACTTTAATTTTCACCTCTGATACCTCATATATCCTTCTAATCAACCTCATCATGTTATTAGGAAATACAAATGCTTCCATTGTCCTGCTCATAAAGTCCCAGCTTACTCTATCAAATGCTTTCTCTGCATCAAGACCCATCAATAACAATGGTAATTTCTTACATTCTGTTTCCATCTGGATCATCAATGTTCTGTTAATGTTATCAAATGTTTGTGTCTTCTCCAGAAAACCACATTGATCCATATTGATCAAATTTGGCATCACTTTTCCCATTTTTTTTATAACTATAGACATAAATTCTTTATAATCATGATTTAGTATTGAAATGAGCCTGTATGACACTGGATCAGATGGATCTTTACCATCTTTAGGTATTACAGCTACAGCCTCTTTCTTTCAGGATGTTGGTACCTCTCCTCCTCATAAAATACTGTTAAATAAAACCTTCTAGAGCTTTATCAGTTTTTTCCCTTTTAGCTTCCAAACTACTACAGGAATACCATCTATTCCTGTGGACTTTGCTGTAGATTGGTTATACATCACAATTTTTATCTCATTTCCTCCTATCTTAACTATTAGTAATTTAGCCTCATCTTGGCATAGTTAATTATTCCACAAACATTTCCATTAGTATCTTTTCTTGAGTTCCAGATTTCTCTACTTTATACAGACTTTTATTTATAGAATTTATGAAATACTTCTAATAGTTCTGCAGGATCTTTTTATATTCCTTGTTATAGGCTCTCTAAGCTTGGCAACAGCCCTTTCTACTTTATGTTGCCTTAGTAATTCTAAAAGGTTTTGTGGTCTAGAGTTATTATCAGAAACAGTTGCTTAACAGCAATCTTTCTAAACTCATGCATGTTATTGAGTTAATTCTTTATTTTCTGTTTAGCATTCTACAGTTGCTCCCCTTCTTGTTTTGTGGGATTGCCCCTTCTTTGCAATACATTAACATTTGTCAGTCCCTCTAAATAATTCTTCTTAGTTCTTAACCATATCTCCATTTCTTTTATTTCTACACTATTTTTAAAATCCACTTTTATTTAATCCCACTCCCTAGCTATATTCTAAAAATAAATTTCTATCTTATCTAATAGCTCCCAAATAATTTCCACTACCCATTCCTTGAATTACTCTCTTTTCAACAGATAGGTGGGAAACTGCCACTGTTTCATTTTTATTTCATTACCTGGTATTTT
Source organism: Protopterus annectens (assembly GCF_019279795.1). Taxonomy (NCBI): domain Eukaryota; kingdom Metazoa; phylum Chordata; order Ceratodontiformes; family Protopteridae; genus Protopterus; species Protopterus annectens. The sequence goes on along the minus strand of NC_056729.1, from coordinate 1,696,797,974 downwards.
CATTTTAGTTATTATTGGCACATGATCTGAAATAGTCATTGGGTGTGTATCAAGACCTACAATTAAATGCACATATTCCTGTGAAATGTAAACTCTGTCTAGCCTAGAACAGTTTTTGTATCTTGGGGCATAATAAGTAAATTCACTCCAAACTCCTACTACTAAATTCACGTCTTCCATGCCAAATATTTTCATAAATGTCTTAAAATATCTATCCTTCTTTGTTATATTTTCCCTTCTGGACTTCCCAGAGACATCTTCACTGTTACAAATCAAATTCCAATCCACATCTATAAGTAATATTCCTTGTTGAATGGCAATTACTTTTCCCAGAAGCTTCTTAAGCTCCACTATAGCAGTTTTAAATGGAATATAAATACATGCCTGTGGCCCCTTAGTACTACAAATCTACCATAGTATCTTTTTTATTTTTATATCAGTATTGGAGCTTCTCTTGCAATTAATGTAAGTACTCCTCTTTTTCTTTGTCCCACGTATTTCACTGAATAAACATCCTGAAAACCTTTCTTTATCAAATTCTCATGTTAAGTTCTTTCCAGATGTGTCTCCTGTAGCATAGCTATTTGCATGCTAATTTATTTAATATAGTTCACTAGTCTTTCTTTTTTGTATTCATCTGTGAGACCATTAACATTTAAAGACATTACAGAATGCATCATTGTATTAAAAAGTTATTATTCCCATCTTTTATATAAAACAGCTTTTTTGTTAAATTTCTAGTTTTGGCATTTGTGTCACATGCATACAGTTTGGCAGGTTGATCTCTTATACATTTGTTTCTTGTCATATCCATTTCAGCCTATGTAACATCTTACAAAACATTTTGTTTTACTGAAAGCCCTCAAACAAAAAAAACAAACACACCACCAATACCTCCGTAAAACCTATTAACTTAATAATAACACACAAAACTATGTACATCTTCAAATATTGAAGTTTTACCCTCATAAAAGGAACAAATGTTCCAAACTGACAGCCATACATAGACTTGAGTTAAACTAAAAGAAAGGTTATCCATGCTAAGACACATGGTACAGCCCATGCTTCAACCAAGTGTTGTTTGATTTTGTTTTACCACCTTTATAGCTCTTCCAGCTGAGTAAACCATTGAATGCGTTCAGAGAACATTATCTCCTAGCCATTTCTCTTTAGTAGACTGTCTTCTGAAGACATGAGGACCAGATATAGAATCACTTCTAAGCATACATTTACTTGGTGGAAAAAATGTTATAATATTCAATACTTGCTTTCTCTTAATATTTGTTACTAGATTAAGCTAAGGGCCTTACTCCAGTCATTCCCCTATGCAAAAATGAGAAAAGGCACATACGCTAATTTTTCATTTGTCATACTCTTTTAACCAGATTCTTTGTACATCATAGCTTAAAACTGAAAAAGGAGAAAGAGAAAAGGGTGAAAGAAAAAAAAAGAAAAGGAAAAAAAACAGGAGCACCTGTTTACATTAGTATCCCCCATTACATTTAAAATAAATGAGAAAACTTTATAGCATGCAAAGAAAATCATGAACTATAAAAATAGTACCATTAAGAAAAAAAATTGTTTTACTTTCTCCCTACTGTTCTCCTCTCCTAAGTATTTTTCCAAACATTAATGACATGAAGTAGGGCATATGCTTTAGAGTCCTCTACAAGTTTAAAAAAGTCCAAAACAGTCCAATATTTCCAGATTTTCTTGTTCTGTCATGTTTCACAAATATAATTAATGTTTTGTAATCCCATATTTGTCAATTTCCAGGTTACCGATTTTATTCCTGTCCATCTCCATCTCCCATATCCTGACTCTGCTTCATTTCCAATGTACTCTCAATTCTTCTAGTTGACTCTTATGCTTTTTTTCCCCCTAATCTCAAGCATTTTCCATTGAAACACTGGAAAATGTTTCACTGGCACTGTTTCTCTGTGATCTTTATTACCAGAAGAACAAGAAGCAGAATCTCCATCTGTTTCACAGCTCACTTTTTGTTGGACACATTTTTCTATTGCCTCCTTAGCATGTACTTCATCAAAAAGATTTTGTTCCTCCAGGGAAGAATTTTTTGAAGACAGATGAGTACAGCAGTTTGAATCTCATGCCTGCTTCTTGATATTCCCTGAATAGTGGAATAGATTTACTCCTCTTCTGCCTGGTTCACAATGAATAATCATTCTCCACAAACACTCTGCTGTCTACCACTTTTAGTACTTTGTCTTTCTTGCCATAGTTTTATCAGAATCAACTCATTCTGCTGGTAGCATTGTATCTTTACTATTAAAGGTCTAGGTTGCTTTCTCACAGCCAGGTTTGGAGCCTACACACAATGTGCCCTTTCATAACAACTCCCCTTTTAGAATACCAGTCCAGTTGCTTATTTGTGCTTTCATAAAATTAATGCAGTCTGTTTCTGTCAGCTTCTATGGTACAGCAGAAAATCTGTGGTTTTCCCTATTACTGTCAGAAAAATCACCATGATCAAGCACTTAGAGGTGGATTAAGAGTACCTTGGGCATCAACATAGGTTCACAAGTACTACACTAACTGCCCTTGCAGTCCATTTTAAGCCCAACAATTTTCCCTTTTCGTGCTCAAAATAACATATTCCATTTGGTTATAGATTGGCCTTACCCATCTCATGGTTGATAATATAGATACTCTTAATCAGCATAACTGGGATCATAAAAACAGATAACTTGTGGGGACTCATGCATGGGATAAAGCATTTAGAAGATGTATCTGTCTATTAGTAGTATAGGGGCAATCCTGTGATAAATTTTCTGTTTCCTATCCATAGATCTAAGTTCACTTGAAAATGGACAGGGTTGAACTTTGTTTAATGTGGACAAGGAGTATGTTCCATAGCAGCAATATCTTCTGTAAAATATACCTGTTCCTCCAAAATATTACATTGATGTTACAGAAGAGATTTAGATGCCAAGACAGATTATTTGTCATGCCATTTGACTTGCTGATGTGCAGCAAATCCATCATTAATGGGTCAGAGGATGCCTTGTATACCAGACACAGGTCACATCTTAGCAATCTGTAGGATACAGAGTATAGTGACAGGGCTATGAGTTGGTCCATGTAGGACATGTTGTTTAGGCATTGTATCCTTATAGTAAGGCATCTCTGTGGGAGTTCCAGTTGTTGCATGTGTCTGGACAGATATAAGCCAAACAAGGCATTATATTGAATGACTGGCCTAATGAGGGTCAAGTAAAGGGTATCAATGACATCCTTAGATCTAGACACAATCTGTTTGTTTATAAGCTGTGCAATACAGAAGGGCATTCTTACAACAATAGACATGCTTGTCAAAAGTTAGGTCACTACCCACATAAATTCCCAAATACTGACCAACTGGGTCAACTCCTAGGGATGTATTATCAATGTGACTTCCCAAAGGATACGATATTGCATTTTTTGGCATCTAGTTTCAGACCATGATTTTGATACCAGTTATTTATTTGGGACAAACCCTCCTGCAGGATGGGTAAATCATTTGAGAATTCAATGACTGCTCCTAGCTTGCAGTTAGTGACTGGTCTCTTTGTGAAAGTAACCTCCCCTATTTTCATCATCTGCATCCTATCCATGAGCCAGTTGGCAATCCGTGGGTTCCCAATTTATTTAGCTTTTCCACTACGCCCGAGTGGGGAAATGTGTCAAAAGCTTTGGCCAGGTTGAGGTATATGGTTTGTACAGTTTTGCCTTCATCCATTGCTTTGGTGACCTTTTCAAAAAAATTCACCAGGTTGATTAAGCATGACCTACCCTTGACGAATCCAAACTGAAACAGGTCTAGTGTTTGGAGGTTCCCTATGTCCTTAATGATTAATTCCACAATATCTTTACATGGCTTTGTGTATGAGGTGGGTTAGAATTATGGGTCTGTACAACATCCTCCCTTATATGCATGGGGAATTATTGTAGCTGTTCTCCATTTGCTTGATACAAAACCTGTATGGAGGGTGAGACTGAAAAGTGTTATTAGGGGTGTGGCTAAATTGTGCTTCAAGTTGCATCCAGTGATACTGTCAGGACCCATTGATGCAGTATTTTTAGCTTTTGATAATACTTTTAGGACTTGGTTTTGTGCGATAGCTGGAGGTGAGCCAATTTCAGGTATATCCTGAGGGAAAGACAGATGGGAGACAGGGGTAAAGTTAGAGCTACATTTATTGGCCAGTAGGTTAATTGTTTCTTCAGTCTCAGTATAAGGTAATATCACTAAAAATCAGCAGAGTGCATTGCTGCATTGTGCTTTTGAGATTACAAACGCAACTATAAAATGCCTTGTGATTAGTTTTGGCTTGGGTAGCTATTTATAATCAAACTTGGCTTTTGGTGGATCTTATTAAGCTGGTGAGCTGTTTATTTCTTTGACAAGGGCTTTAACATTCTGGGAATTCCTCTTCTTATTTTTGGTCAAAATTCTTTTTCTTTTTATAATACAGATTAATATTACGATTCCACCATGTGGGTTTGCTTTTGAGGTTTTCAGAAATATGATTTCAGATCATAGGACGCACCCCACCATGCTTACTGGTATCATACATAAATGCACATACTCTTTTAGATTCACCATCCTGATTGTTTTATATTATAATTATTGTTGGATAAAGCAGCATTTGAGAGTTGTCTTTAAATGTGTTTAATCTTTTTTAAACACCTTTATTATATTATCACTTAAGACATAGGCAAACATACATTAACAAAAAATAAAACAAACTGCATTAACATTTTTCCATTTATATACATTATACATCACCCTCAGGATTCTTCACGGACCCTACATGGAATGTACCCATGTACATATCCATGGTTCCTTCTTGGCAGTGTGCCATACATATTAATTATGACGTGCTGCTAAGGGACATCACAGTAACATGGATATTGAATCCATGTAAGCAACACTGTAGAGGCTATCCTATACTTCTGGACTGTCCGGAAAACTTCTGGTCAATTGATAAGCACAGCACAATACCTTTCGGCCTGTTAATCTGGACAGAAAGTTGAACAACAGATATTACTGCATAAAAATTGCAATTTTATTTTTTTTTTATATTTATGTGCTTGTTTGCATGGTGCTGCACACTGTGCAGCTATGCTTAGCTTTGCTCACATATACAGGAAACATCTGCTAGACATCTGAAAACAGAAGCCGGGTGTATTCAGTTTTAATAATTTTTTTTTTATGTGCTTGTTTGTGTGGTGAGGCACTTTGCTTAGCTATGCTTAGCTGTGCTACATATATATATATATATATATATATATATATATATATATATATATATATATATATATATATATATATATATATATATATATATTTATATACAGCAGACATCTGCAAGACATCTATAAATAGAAACTGGATGTATTCAATTGTTGTGGTCCTACGGTGCTTAGCAACGTGCAAACACATGCAGTGAAGCTGAGCCAAGCATACAGACACCTTGCAGTATATCTGAAGATATAGTAGTTCCCTTTACTATCCTACTGGCCAGATAGATTGAGTCATGACCAACAGCATAGTAGGTCCCAGGTTTGAGTCTTGAGCAGTCAGACGTTTTACATATATTCCTATGAAAATGTATCAGTTGACTGAAACATTGGTTTAGTTTAAAATTAAACATGTGTTACATTTAGAAAAGCTGCATGATGCTAAGCAGCACTTAAACATGGTCAATGGTCTATTCCTGTTTGCATGTTGCTAATCTTTTGATTACACATGGCTTGTGCGAGGTTGCATGATGCTAAGTGGCTCAGTGCTTTTTTGAAAGTTACAAGTGCAAGGGTGGGAATGCAGTCTATTTAAAGGCCAATAGGTGGGAATTTCTCATCATTCCTTGGAGTCTTAACTTGGCTGTGGATATTCCTGGTGCTGTTGGTGAGTACGCTTTCATGTGCAAAACAGAGTGCAGGAGTCCAAAATTTTTGTTGGACTCCTGATACAGCAATATGAACCCTGGCTGCTGCAGGGTGACTATCAGGGCCCAGAGTGGAAATCAGAGGTCTGGGATCATTTGGCCAGGGAACTAACCAGTGCTACTGGTATCTTCTGCACTGCTGAGCAGTGCCATCATCACTATGACAACCTGAGGTGTAGGATGAGGGGAACCTTGGACACCTGGGTCCAAAAGGCTAGGTATGGGCACACCCTGCAGATATTTAAGTATGTTTGCCAGTAATTTAGAAATATACAAGCTGAATCTGTGGAAAACTGATATGCATAACAGTTTTCTTATCTTACCACAGCTGCAGAAGAGAGGGCTCCCAATGTTCAGTCCCATACAGGGTGCTTGGCCAGGATGAGGCAATCATGTGGTAAGTAGGACAACATCTAAGTAATAACTTAATGCATAACATAATTATACAATAAAGTAATTACATAGGTTGCAGTCTTAACAGTAAGGTATGACATACCTGGGACATCTTACACCTTTATTAATGTGTCACTGTCTATCTGAAATAGTAAAACAAGTTAAAGCAAGTAAGCATACAGTACTGTGTAGCATAGCTTCCAAACATCAGTTAGTGGTGTGGTCTACCCAGCTAAGATTCACTGCTCTGGTCTGCTTATTGCCTGAAATATGCTGTAGGTTGTGCTCAATAAATGAACCAGATATATGGATAAGGTAACAGAAGTCTTACACAGCTATCCATGGTCTATATGCCAGAATTGAAGAAACATTAATCAATAACTTTTAAAAGGTGATGGTACTTTCATAACTAATATTTTCAAATAAAGTGCTCACTATTCCTGTATTCACCGTTTGTTTGTTCCAGTCTGACACCAGTCAACTGTTACATGTGTGTGTGAATAAATAATGCACCAGTAAGTATCAGAAATAAATGTAGTTCAAATACCAGATTAAGGATCATGCCTGTGTTCTGATCATCGTGTCTGAAAGATTCTGTAGATTGTGCTCAGTACATGAGTAGGGTATATGGGTAAATTAACAGAAGTCCTGTATAGTTATCCATGTATCCAAATGCCAGATTTGCAGCAACATTATCAATAAAGTTTAAAAGGAGAGGGATCTTTGAGAAGTAATGTTTTCAAAAAAGTGTTCATTATTCCTGTATTCACTACGTGTGTTCTAATCCGATACCAGTCAGCTGTCACATGTGAATGAAAAATAATGCACCAAGAAATGGCAGACATAATGTAGTGCAATAACCAGATTAAGGGTCAAGCTTCAGTTCATAGGTTCATAGATTGGTACTAGGCTATTGGCCCTAGGGCCTATACAAGCCTAGCCATAACAATTCCCTGGATATTTCTTCCCACGATATTTACTTCTCTGGACCCCTGTCTAGCAGGGTGACTGACATGATCCCCGGGGTGAATTTCCTATCTCCCATCCAATCATCAAGGTTCCTTTTGAAGAGGGCCAAGGAGGCGCTCTGCTTGAGATGTATAGGCAGTCTATTCCAGAGTATGGGGAGTCTCTGAATCAGGAACCTATCCCTCCAGCATGTTTTGTACATTGTGATGACAAGGTTTAGATCCCTGGAATGTGTGGCTCTGAGGGATTGGGATTTCTTTAAGTGGAGCATGTCCAACAACTCAGGGTTTGACATGGCCTTGCATATTAAGCTGAGATCGCCTCAGAGTAGACGATATGCAACAGAATATAGCTGGAGTTTTTTTAGACAGTCAACATATGGCATCTGTTTAGGCCTGTGATTCTTTTAGTGAGGTATTTCTGTGGCCTTTCCAGCTGTTGCAGATGTCTTGTGAGGTACATACCAAACAGGGCATTATACTCTATAATGGGTCTAATGAGGGATGAGTACAGTGGGACAATGACCTCCTTTTTTCTGGATTAAAAGCCCTTAGTGATGAGGTATGCCACATAGAAGGATTCCCTGACTGTTGTGGCGATGTGGTTATCGAAAGTGAGACCACTGTCCACTTGTGTCCCTAAGTCTCTCATCACACTTTCGATGTTTAGTGTACTGCCTCCTATGTGGTAATTCATGGGTACATGTTTTTTTCAAAGGGGATAACTATACATTTCTTGGCATTAAGCTTGAGCCCATGGCCCTGGCACCAGGCATCTGTTTCTGTAAGGCCCTTTTGTAGAATATCCACATAATTTGGGGATTCAATAATGGCTCCCAGTTTGCAGTCGCCTGTGAACTTTGTTAGCCAGAGTTCCTTAGTGTTGGCCTGTACTTCAGAGAAGTAGATGCCAAACAAGAGTGGTCCCAGGACTGAACCCTGAGATACTCCACTTATCACTTGTCTGGAGCTGGATTAGGAGTCAGCTACTTTTACAGTCTGGGTTCTGTCAGTAAGCTAGTTGGCAACCCATCAAGTGAAGTAGGGATTTATGTTCAGCTTAGTAAGTTTATTTATGATTCCAGAGTGGGGGATGGTGTTCAAGGCCTTGGTGAGGTCCAGATAGGCTGTATGGGCTGCCTTACCCTCATCCACAGCTCTGGAGACTGATTCGAAGAAGTCAATCAGATTCAGGAGACAAGATCAGCCCTTCACAAACCGAAACTGGGTGGGGTCCAGTGTTTGAAGGTTGCCAATGTCTTTGTTTATACGTTCCATGATAATGCGTTCCATGTCCTTGCAGATCAGGCTTGTCAGACTGATGGGACGGTAGTTCCCAGGATTCAAGGTGGATCCCCCTTGTGGAGTGGTATAACTGTAGCTGTGCGCCACTCAGTGGGCATGAAGCCTGAGGTGAGGCTATGATTAAACATGACACTTAGGTGAGGTGCCAGTTCATTTTGTAGTTCATGTAGTACACAGCCTGGGATGTCATCTGGTCCCATGGATGCTATATTCATACCTTTGGAGAGTGCAGTTTCTACCTGTGTGTCTGTGATTACCAGAATTTGGCACTCTTTTGGCATTGAGATGGGCCCTTTAGGGGGTGAGAGGGGCTGAAGTTGGCACTAAATCAATCTGCCATTCTGTTGTAACTCACAGCAGATCTGAGCATTGCCATTTAGATTCTTGACATAACTATAGAATGCCTTGTGGTTGTCTTTGGAATCTTTGGCAATTTTATTTTCATAACTAGCTTTTGAGGATTTTATGAGGGATCTCAGCTTCTTATTCAGGCTGGTGAGGGAGATTTTTGCATCCTGGGATTTTCCTCTTTTCTGCAACAGTTTCTTCCTTCTGTTGTATAGTTTGTTTATAGCAGGGGACCACCAGATTGGCTTCCTTTTTTTGGAGAAGAGCATCTTGGTTCTATTTGGGATGGCACGATTCATGCACGAGTGGATGTGCTCGTACAGTGCCTTAGTGTAGGATTCTGCGGTCGAACTTTCAGATCCCATGTGCATGGGTGCCATGAGGTTTATCACTTCTGACTTCAGTAGCATGAAGTTGGCTTTGAAGAAGTTTTTTAAGGAGGTTTCCTTACTGGGGGGTGGGGGTGGGATGTGGATTTTAAGGGTGATTTGCTTATGGTCAGACCTGACCAATGAGGGGGTGACCACTGGTGTGGAGCATCTATCTCCCATGTTGGTAATGACCAGGTCTAGGATATTGAAGCCCCTGGTGGTACAATGGATTAGATGATCCAGGGCATTGGAATTTATGAATTCCAAGAACCGTTGGGAAAAGGAGTTGGTACCCGAGTAGTTTTCCCACTTAATGGCAGGGTAGTTGAAATCACCCAGTATTAGGGTGTTTGGTTGTATCTTAATATTTTCCAGTATGTTTAGAAAGGTGTGAGAATCTTGGGGCATGGTGGGGGATCTGCAGCAAGCTAAAATTTGGATTGCAGTCTTACCTAGTGTTAGTTGCACCTGGAGAATTTCAGATGCATTGTGTTGGGCAACTAGCTTGGAGGTGTGAATATCCTTGGTGAATATGGACACTCCTCCACCTTTAGTGTTTCGGTCTTGGTTTTGTGGCCGAAAAGTGTGGTAAGAGTTGTAGCCTGGTCTTGCAGGGGTGCTCTCTGGAGCCTTGAACCAGGTCTCAGTTACTGCACAGATATCGATGTTCTCCATTTTTATGAGTGCCTCGAGAGAGTACATTTTGAGGTTTAGACTTCTAGCATTGAATAGCATTACCTTCAGATTTTGCATGCTTGTATCTGTTATGGTGGTGGTTTTATCCTTTGAATCTTAACTTAAAAAAGGCACTATAGGGGTGGCAAGAGCCTTAGACAGTAACCTGAATCCCAGGGGTGACAGGTGCAGACTATCTCTGGCAAAGCATTGTGGTTTGTCGATCATGTCTTCCCAGGCAGACAGATACTGGATCCCCTTTGAATGACACCAGAAGCTTAGCCAATTGTTGAAGTCAATCATTTTGTCCTTATACTGTGGTATTCTGGGCGAAGGCAGAATGCTACTCAGGGCTAGGGTCATATCTCCCTGGGTCACATGATCCAAGAGCTCTTCCATGTCTTTTTTCATGTAGTCCAGGGAGGTACGTCTCAAGTCATTCACTCCAGCATGGACAATGACAGAGTCATATTTGTTCTTGTTGTGGAGTGACTTGAGTGCATGCGTTATGTGGCGGATCCTGGCACCCGATAGGCAGCTGACTGTAATTTTCTCCTTGTTCAGCCTGGTGAGTGGGATATCAGTGTGCCTGACTATAGAGTCACCTATGACTAAAGTGTTGGGTACATTGTCTTGCCTTAGGGGCTGTTGTTGGGTGGCACACTGGTGTTGTGAGCTATGTGTCACTTTGTTTGTGACTGTTTTTTATTTGTGTTTCAGCTTCAGAGGTCCTTGTTGCTTGGGCAGGTTAATGTTAAGGGCCTCCGCATATGTGGGTTTAGTGTTGCTATTTGTGGGTGTTGATGGTGTGGGTTTTGAAGGGCTATGAGTTGCTTGAGGTGTAGTGCAGGTGTTAACCTTCTCCTCTTGACTGTCTAGCACAATCTTGGCCGGAGAGAGCTTTGCTTCCAGTTTGGCTATGTAAGTGCATCTCTCGCAGGTTGTAGTGTTGGGTGGTAGGAGGAGAGGATTGTCTGTGTACATGAGGCAGTTGCTGCATTGCCCCAGTATGCCCAGATTCACCAGGTGGACAGGAGAAATCACCAGAAGCTGACCCTTGGACATGCCTGTTTAGGTGCTTTTTTTGTAAAGTATAAGATCTGTTTTCCCTTACCTTTGCAAGGTACTTTGCAATTATAGGCTGTTTAGTGCCTATGATTAATTTTTCCTTATTGACAAGGAGAGTTGAGTGCTTGTATCAGTTTCAGGATTCCTAGTGCAGTTCCAGCAGGTTCTAGAGCAAGTGCTAGTCACAGGGGTTCAGATTTTAGTGCTACTACTGAGAGTTCTGATATTTTTTTCTGAAATATGCTGCAGATAGCACTCAGTAAATGAACAGGTTATATGGGTAATATAAAAGAAGCCCTAGACAGCCATACATTTGTCAAATGCCAGATTTGAATTGACATTAAGCAACAAAAAGTGTAAAAGGAGATGGTGCTTTGATAACTAATGTTTTTAAATAAAATTCTCATTATTCTTCTGGCCACTGCTTGTGGGATCCAGTCTGACAGCACGCACATCTATACATGCCTGTAGATGTACGATTTCACACGTCAATAAACTTTTTAAAGGAGATGGTGCTTTGATAATTCATTATATTCAAATAAAGTGCACATAATTCATGTAGTCACTGCTTGTGGGTTCTAATCCCATGGCAGCCAAGTGAGAAATGACCAGCTGTCTAGTGTAAATTCGTGTACACAAACATACCTCTCAACTGTCATGATTTTTGCAGAATGTAATGACCACTGCTTCATATGTCTGGTCCTTGATATGTAGATATATAACATTACTTGGAATGCAATTTAATGGCAAATTTATTATCAGAACACCTGGCTACTAATGTATGAGCACACAATGTAAAAATGCTCCTTGTAGTTGTGCCCTTGTACTACCATTTGGTAGGACTTGGCCCATATTGTCCCATGCTAACAGGCTGAGAGCTATGTACATGCATCATCATTTATACAATATTAGCAGTCACTGTACTCAACTGAAATCATACATATGTAGAAGTATGTAGCAGTAGTCTGTAGTAATATTATCTGCAAAGTTACTTATTTTTTTCCTCTCTTACCACACCCCTTCTCTTCTTTATTAATTTTATTTATTATGATTTGATATTAATATATTATTTGTAACTACCTCTTATGTTGGCCTTATGTATAATTTCATGTTGCTTTGCTGTTAAAATACTTTCATTTGTGTTCCTCATTATATTCTTTTCTATATCTTTCGATTAATCATTATCTTCTATTAATACTAACATCTATTTGGTTATGTTTATTTTTACCTTATATATATAAATATTTAATTTACTACAGTGTGACAAAGTAGGCCAGTTCCAGGCAATCCACCTACCTTGTCTCCCCCAGCTGTGGCACCGGGACCCAGCTCATCTGGGCCGCAGCCTGGTGGCGCCCCTCTGCTGCCCCTACACTACCTTGTCCATCAGGTAGTTCTGTTGTACAGGTTGGGGGTGATACCCCCGGGAGTGGAAGTAGAGGGGCTGATTATGTCACATGTGATGAACTGCCAGGCATGGTGCGTAGGCTGCTGCTCCAAACTCTCAGTGCACGTCTACGCCGGATGGAGAGCATGCTGTCCACTCTGGTGGGGCAGCCTCACCCCGGTCACCAGCATTAACCACTGCCTCCACAAGAGCAGTGAAGGTACAATGCTGACAGTCCCATGGGTGAGGATGCCAGTCACACTGCTACAGTGTCTGATGTCCATGGGACTGGGATTCCATAACACCCTCCCCTACCAAGTTGTTCACCCCCCTTGTGTCACATACCAACCATGTCTATCTGGAAAAAGCTTCCTCACCTTTCCAACTTACCTCCCCCACACATACCTATCTCCCTTCCCCAACAGTTCACTCTCACCTTAAAAAAAATGGGTACCTGTCGCCCTACCACAAAAAAAAAATTGGTGGTGCTGCGGTAGCGTTGTCGCCTCACAGTAAGACGCTGTCCGGTTCGATTCTCAGCTAGAGCATCTTCTGCGTGGAGACATGCGTGAATGGGCGTACCTTCGTTGAAGGTTGTGCATCAGGGCTGGTAACTCGGCACGTAAAAGTCAACTATCAATCATTAGCGGACCGGACTTCCGCTGTGGCGACCCCTAACTGGGAAAAGCCAAAAGACACAACATATATGTATAAATATATGTATGTAGATATATATATATATATATATATATATATATATATATATATATATATATATATATATATATATATATATACACACACATTCACACGCATGTCCACTGGATACACTTAAATTGGTTTTACAATGCACTTATATTGTTGTCACTACACCCTCTGGGGATGACAGTCCAAATTCAGCTAAAAAATCAGTTAAAGTGCACACTTGTTGCTGTTGAAGAAATGGCTAGCTATGGTCCTTTCCAACACCCTTCCTGCATGCCACCTTTCACTATGTTTTTCCCCTGCTTGCAGTCGCATTTCACCACTATCGTAGCTCCCCATTTTTCTTTTCTTTAAAGATGTTGTGTGCTTAACTCTGCTAAATGGCAGGATACTGATATACTTAGTGGAAAACACAGTAATAATGTTCAAAAGTTACACCTGCAACCTATTTTGAACCCTGCACCATTGCACCTGATGATCCGTGCTTCAACCCACCAAGCTACACAGCCAGTTAATTAACACAGGTGCTTTAAACAAAACATATCACGTGCCATTTTCCATTCATTAAGTGTGATTAAGCAATGCAGCACATTGCTCCACTTCTCACAAATTTGGTTAAGGAGTAATGAAAAAATGGGTGTGTAACTTGGACTTTGGTAGAGGAATACATCACTAGAAAGCTAGACACATAATAATACATGTAAGTGATGTATGTAACAGCAGGTAACTGTGCAAATAAATATGCAACATGTACAAATACAGCTGTTGAAAGATTAATAAAAAAATAGGTGAGTGGGACTCTAGTGGAGAAATACATCTCTATAAAGCCATACACATAATAATAGATGTAAATGAGGTATGTAACAGCAAGTAAGTGTGCAATTATACCTATAACATTTACAAATACACCTCCTATAATGGTGACTCAGTATGGCAGTCTGTTAAATACTTTGAAAACATTAATTTTTGGTACACATTATCCTGGGTTCAAATCTAGTGCTGTCTAGCATTTAAAATAGATGTATGTGTAGATCACCATTATGAATTTTTATATATATGACTGTCTCATCACCTATTTATCCACCCAAAGCATTTCAGATGGAATGTCTGTTTTTCAATGATGGAAGTCAAAGGCCTGCAGATAGGAACACAGTTAACATATTCCTATTACAACACTAGAAAGTGCATAGTGTGTCAGGTCATGCATTACTACACATTCACAGAGGATTTTAGTTTTGTAATTCAAAGAAAGCCCAGTAATATCAGAATGCAGCACACAATCATTTGCTATTGATATTACAGATGAGCACAGCTGCACAAGTAACATACACATATGTAGGTCATGCTAGCAACATGGGTTGCCAACACACACATTCCATAACATAACACATGGCTCAGCAGTTGTCCAAATGGTTGACATAATGGTAAATGTACTCTCTACCTTGTTCAAGGACACAACAAACATATTGCCTTTTACTCTGTTAATGATACCTTGGGCTAGCACACTTACCTTAAACACATACCTCAATTTCCTGTGTGATGGGTTCTCTCAATCAGGCTCTGGCTATAGACCAAGGCTGCCACTGGTCACTTACTCATAAGTGCTGTTTGTCCTGCACATTCTGCAGCCTCTCTCACTATGCTTATTGCCTGAAGCTGCAGGCTGTAGCACACACATTTGTATTTAATAAGTATCTGCTACAAACATCTTCTCTGTGCTGATGTAGTATCTTTAACCCAATATTTCCACCCCATCATATGAAAAAGGGGATGGATTCTACATTGAGGTCTTGTATCTTCTTCAATAGATGCATGGGTTGCCTGATTACACTGCAAATCATAGGATCATAGGAGGTTACTAGGCTAATGGACCTGGGGGCCCTTACAAGCTTAGCCAAGAGTTTATCCCCAAAAAGAAACCTCAGTCAGCACCTGTCACCCCTATCAATGAGGGACACATGTGGAACTCCAGGGACAAATTTGTGTTTTCCCATCCACTCATCAAAGATGTGCTTGAAGAGGTTCAGCGAGGTACTCTGTTTGATGTGTACGGGAAGTCTATTCCAGAGATGGGGCAGCCTCTGGGAGACAAACCTGTCTCTCCAACAGATTCTGTTGATGTTGCATATTAGATTCAGGACTTTCAAGCAGGTAATGCATGAGGAGTTAGACTTACAGATATGGAGCATCTCTAGTAGGGCAGGGTCTGAGATTGCCTTGTAGGTGAGACACAGATCACCTCTAAGCAATCTGTACGGTTCCAAGTAGCGTGATAGTGATTTGATCCTGTCCACATAGGACAGGTGTTAAGGACCATAGATTCTCTTTGTGAGGGATTTCTATGGCCTTTCCAGTTGGTGCAGATGTTTGGAGAGGTACATACCAAATGGGGCATTATACTCAATTATTGGTCTAATGAGGGAGGAGTATAGAGAGGTAATAACCTCCTTTTTCTGGAAGCAATCCCTTTACCTATGAGATGAACCAAGTAAAAGGCTTTTCTGACCATTGCTGCTACGTAATGGTCAAATGTGAGATTGTTGTCAACCTAAGTAGCCAGGTCTCTCACCACAGGTTGTCTGCTTAGGGGGTTGCTGTTGATGTGGTAATCAGTAAGGGTTGTGTTTTTGCCGAATGGTACGATGATGAATTTTTTGTGTTTAATTTGAGGCCATGACTTTGGCACCAGTGATTAGCTGCTGTGAGATCCTCTTGCAGTATGTTAACATTTGGGGAGTCAATGACAGCACCCAACTTACAGTAATCTGCAAACTTAGTCAGTCACAGGCCTTTTGTCTTTGTCTGGACCTCTGAGAAGTAGATGCCAAACAGCAGAGGTCCCAGAACAGATCCCTGGGAACTCTACTAATAGCAGATCTGCTATCAGAGGTGGAGGTGCCAGTTTTGACCTTGAGGGTCCTGTTGGTGAACCAGTTGGCAACCAATCTAATGAGATAGGGATTTATGCCAAGTTGTGTTAGCTTTTTGATGATGCCAGAGTAAGGGATTGCATCAAAGGCCTTGGCCAAGTCATGGTAAGCTGTATGTACTAACTTTCCCTCATACAGGGCCTTGGTGACAGTCTCAAAGAAGTCATCCAGGTTCAACAGGCAAGATCTGCCTTTGACGAATCCGAACTGTGTGTGGTCAAGTGCTTGGAGATTACCTATATTCTTGTTTATGAGACCCATAATAATATGCTCCATGGCTTTACAGATCAGATTTGTCAAGCTAATGGGGTGATAGTTTCCAGGGTCAATAGTGACACCACCTTTGTGCAAGGGGATGACAATGGCAATTCTCCACTCTGCTGGAATGAAGTCTGTACTTAGGCTGTGGTTGTACAGAATGCTCAATGGCGAAGCTAGTTCTTGATGGAGATGGTGCAGAATACAGCCTTGGGATACAATCAGGTCCCATGGAAGCTGTGTTCTTTGCCTTGGATAGGGCCTTTAACACTTGATCTAAACGGATGTGAGGTGCAGGACAAGTATCAGGGATGTCAAAAGGGCCTTTGGGAGGGACAGGGGGTTGAAGTTTGCACTGAAACTATCTGCTAGCAGCTTGGCTATCTCAACAGGATCAGGTAAGTGATACTATTAAGTACTAATTTGGAACAAACCTGGGCTTTGCCATGGAGGTTCCTGATGTCACCGAAGAAGGCTTTGTGGTTTCCCTTTGTTTTAAAGGCTAGTTTTGATTCATAATTGGCTTTAGAGGTTTTCACTAGTGATCTAATTTGCTTGTTGAGGCTAAGGAGGGAGTTTTTCCAATTTGGAAAACAGCTTCTTTCATTTAAAAGCCTGTTGATAGAGGATGTCCACCAGACAGGTTTATGTTTCCTTGAGGAACAGGTATTAGTTCTGTTGGATATGGCTGAGTCCATGCAGTTATACAGGTGCTTATACACTGCATTGGCATACTGTTCAGTATAGCTTTCTGCATCCTCTGAGAGGGGCAGTGGTGTGAAGCTACTGATACTCTCCTTTAGGAGGTTGTAGTCAGCTTTTGAGATGTTTTGTAGCATGATTACGGCTGGGGGGTGGGATAGAAACTTTGAATTAGACAGACCAATGATCTGATCTCACCAGGGAAGAACATACTATGGGAGCGATGCAGCGGTCACCCATGTTGGTGAGAACTAAGTCCAGACTGTTATCTCCCCTTGTGGGGGATGAGATGAGCTGATCTAGTGTGTTAGACCTGATGAAGTCAAGGAATCATTGGGTGAGTGCATTAGTGCAGGAATAGTTCACCCAGTCTATGGTGGAGTAGTTGAAGTCACCAAGGATCAGGGTGTTGGGGGGGGGGTACCTTGATGGACTCAAGTAGATCCAAGTAGGAGGAGTGGGTGTCCTGAGTCATGGAGGGGGGTCTATAGCTGGGAATAACTTGGATGGGTGTCTTGCCAACTGTCATTTGCACCTGAAGTAGTTCCAGTGCATCACGCTGGCAAACAAGACTGAAGATGTACCTATCCTTAATTTAGATAGAGACTCTACCATGCTTAGTCTTCCTGACCTCATTTTGGGGTCAGAATGTGTGGAATGAGGTATAGCCT
Organism: Protopterus annectens; assembly: GCF_019279795.1. Taxonomy (NCBI): domain Eukaryota; kingdom Metazoa; phylum Chordata; order Ceratodontiformes; family Protopteridae; genus Protopterus; species Protopterus annectens. Next base: position 1,696,780,242 of record NC_056729.1, on the reverse strand, counting down.
GGTAAGGCAGGGGTGTTCTTTGCAGCCTTGAACCAAGTTTCCATGACTGCACAGACATCAGTATCTTCCAGTGCAAGGAGAGCCTCCAGTGAGTGCATTTTCAGGCTAAAGCTTCTAATGTTATGTAGCATGACCTTCAATTTGCATTTTGACAGATTTTTTATTTTGGAAAATTTCATTTTGGGACATTGCCTAAAAAGGCACAATGAGGGAGGCAAGAGCCTTGGCCAGGATCTGGAATCCCAGTGGTGACAGGTGGAGGCCATCTCTGGCAAAGCATTGAGGCCTGTCAACCATGTCATCCCAGGCAGACAGATACTGGATCCCCTTGAAATTACACCAGAAACTAAGCCAGTTGTTGAAGTCAATTATTTTTTGTTGGTATTGTGGTATCATTTTTGGTGAAGGTAGGATGCTACTTAGGGCTAGGGTCATACCTGCCTGGGTCACACACTCAGAGCTCAATCAAGTCTTTCTTCATATAGTCCAGGGAGGTACATCTCAGGTCATTTACACCAACATGGACAATGACAGTCATACTTGTACTTGTGGAGAGACTTAAGTGCATGTGTGATGTGGCAGATTCTGACACCAGACAGACAACTGACCGTGACCTTCTCCTTGTTGAGCCTGGTGAGAAGGACATCAGTGTGTCTCACAACTGAGTCTCCATGACTAGTATGCATCAACTCAGTACTAGTAGTATCAAGCTGTTGCTGAAAGTCTTGTTCACTCACATTGAGACTAGAAGCTCTATATAGCTGATTTTGGACCACATTCCTAAAAATATACTGTGGATGCATACTTTCTCTGCTGAGCAGATGATTTACTCTACATTCTTTTCTATGGAGTCTAGTCCCAAGCAAGCTCCTGTTATCCCTATACATGGTCACGTCTAGGAAGTCAACATTCATATGAGACCACTTCACAGTGAATGTCAAAAAAATGAGTAGATCTATTCAAGGAGTCAACAAACTCCATCAAGGTCTCAGGGGTACCATCACATAATATAAAGAGGTCGTCTACAAACCTTCTAAAAAATAGAACTTGCTTACTAAAAGGATCTCCTACTAGGTACTCACTCTCCCAAGTGGCCATCACTACATTCACATAGCTGTTCACACACGAGGTGCCCATCGCTACACCATTAACTTGCCAATATCTGGATTCTCTAAACATAAAAGTACAGTTGTGCACACTTACCATAAATGTAGATGTTCGAGTGTATTCACTGTTGCATTCATTACATTTGGGTAATCTGCTGGCAGGTTGCCCTCAGTCAGCCTGAATTCCAAAGTCTTGGGTCCTGTGTCAGTTGCTGTCTTCTCTTCCATGACGTCAGGTCATCAGGGGTATAAAACATGCAGCCGGTGCCATTTTCTTTAGTTTTTCTTGCCCCCAATGTCAGGTATTTTATATATATATATATATATATATATATATATATATATATATATATATATATATATATATACATATATATATATATATATATCAATATACATGCATCAATATAAACTTTACCTTCATCTGCAAGCAAATACACCACATAGGTTGTAGAAGATAGAGAAGGAAAGATAAACTTTAGAATGACAGGGGGATAGCGGGAGGGTAACCTGGACTGCAACAGTGAATACACTTGAACATCTACATTTATGGTAAATGTACACAACTGTACTATGTTCTTCGTGTTTCACTGTTGCAGTCATTACATTTGGATAGAATCCCAAAGTCATGGTTGGAAGGCTGGAACTAAACAGCATTAGGTGTGGCAATAAGGCCCTGCAGCACTGCAGTGGCAAAGCCTGCCCTGGACTTAGAGTAGCGAGGCAAATGGTAATGCTTTGTAAAGGTGTGAACAGAACTCCAAGTAGCAGCCTTTAGAATATCTTTGGTTGGTACTCCTCTGAGAAAGGCTGCTGAAGCAGCTGCAGCTCTGGTGGAATGAGACCTAATGCCCTTGGGCACAGGTTTACCATGGTGTAGGTAGCAGAAACGAATGCAGTGGCTTATCCACTTTGAAATTGTCTGCTTTGAAATAGCCTTTCCTTCTGATCCTGCAGCATATGACACTAGTAATTGCTCAGTTTTTCTTAGAGCTTTAGTCCTGCTCAAGTAGAGTCTTAGCTGTGTGTGTACATCCAAGGAATGCAGAATTTTCTTCCCTTTGTTCTGCGGATTTGGATAAAAAGTTGGCAGATGAATTGTTTGGTTAAGAGCCACACTGGAAACCACCTTAGGCATAACAGTAGGACTTGTCCTCAGAGACACCCTGTCCGGGTGAAATATGATAAAAGGCTCTACAGCCATGAGGGCCTGTAGCTCTGAAACTCTTCTTGCTGAAGTAATTGCTAGTAGCAGAGCTGTCTTCCATGATAAGAACTTTATGTAGCAGCTGGTACAAATGGAGGTAGGGTGAGGTTTTACAACACATAATTGAGGTCCCATGCAGGTAGTGGTGATCTTCTAGGAGGCCTTAAATTTTTGGCTCCTCTAAGATACTGCTTTAGTAAAGGATGAGAAAAGATTGATGGCTCTGTATTGTAATGAGCCGAAATGGCAGAGGCATGGATTTTGATTGATGAGAAAGATAGTCCTTTGTCAAGCATCTCAGTTAAGTATTGTAATATCTGAGGAATATGTGGTTCTGCTGTATCAGTTCCTTGTGCTCGATTCCAAGCACAGAATCTCTTCCATTTGTCAGCATAAGATTTTCTAGTACTAGGCCTTCTGGCTTCCAAAATGACATCCATCACAGTTTTACTGTGAGGTGTTGTTTGTATGATTACTTGATTAGCCATGCTGCCAGGTTCAGAGGCTGTAGTTAATTGTGCAGGATGTGACTGTTTTGCTGGGACAGTAGCAGTGGTCTTTGAGGCAAGGTCCAAGCTGGGTATTGAGACAAGTTCCTTAGAATTGGGTACCAGTATTGGTGGGGCCAGTCCGGGGCAATTAATATCATCTTTGGCTTCTCTTGTCTGACTTTTAGGAGGACCTTGGGTAGAAGAGGCAGAGGAGGAAAGGCGTAAACTGATAGTTTTTTCCAACTGAAGGATAGGGCGTCCACTTTCCATGCTTGTCTGTGATAAGTCCTTGTGCAGAATCTTTTCAATTGACAATTTTGAGGAAAGGCAAAAAGATATATGTCTGGGCTCCCTCATTTCTCTGTTATCATGCTGAAGACTTGTGGATTTAGTTTCCACTCGTGAGGATCCATAAGGTTTCTGCTTAAATCATCTGCCAGAGTGTTTTGTTTTCCTGGCAGGAATTGAGCTTGAAGATGTATTTGGTAGGTCAAAGCTGTGTCCCACAGTGCCATGGCTAATCTGCATAGGGGGTATGAGTGTGTTCCCCCTTGCTTGTTATATACCACATGACTGTGGTGTTGTCCATCTTTATCAGTAGTTGTCCTGGATGAAGTAAATCCTTGAAGGCTGTTAGGGCATTTTGAACAGCTAGCATCTCTTTCTGGTTGATATGTAGATGCATTTGCTTTGGTGCCCATATGCTCTGAATTCATCTTCCTGCTATGTGGGCCCCCCAGGCATAATCTGATACGTCTGTTGTTAAGGTTTGGCTGGCAGGGGGTAGAGTGAAGGGCCATCCCATATTTTGGTGACAGGCCCTTCCCCACCATGGAAACTCCTGTTGCAGGCAGGGAATGAGGAGAATCATTGTTTCCAGACTGTGTGAATGTTGACTCCATAAACGTTTTAGGGACCATTGAAGTTTCTTCATATGCAGTCTTGCATATGGAATTAGCAGGATGCCATGAAGCCCAGAGTCTGCAGAATTTGTCTTGCAGAAGACTGGGTTTTTGTTGCCATCAGTTTGAAGTAAGTAGTCAGTTGCCTTTGTTGGTCTGGCGTGATAGAAGCCATCTCTGGGCAGTTGTATTCAAGCTTGCACCCAGGAATGTTATCTTTTCAGAGGGTACCAGTTGTGATTTCTTTTTGTTTATTGTGTACCCCAGGCATGTTAGAAGCCTTTTCACAAATGCCAGGTGTCGAATAAGAGTGTCCTTGTCAGTATTTTATGGTGCCATATCCCTCTAAACTTATAATTCAGGGACTGCCGAAATTGCAAAAGTTCATAAAACCCCCCAATGAGACCAATAGTAGCTGGGGCTAATTGGTGCACTGAGCCCATATCAATCTACATAGAAAAGAATCTGAGACCCCTTATAGGTAAATCTAAATATATACTGAAGGATAAGGAACACTTCCTTAGGGATTTGTATACATACACTATTGAGAATAGTCTGGGGGAGCAGGTGCTATTGGTTACACTTGATGTGGTTTTATTCACCACAATTCCCAATGACATGGGTATAGATTTTGCCATTAAGTTTATAGGACCTGATTTGGGTAGTAATAGCATCATGACAACACAAATGAGGGAACTACTACGCCTGGTTTTGGGGAATAATGTGTTTATGTTTAGAGAATCCATCTATTGGCAAGTTAATGGTGTAGCGATAGGCACCTTGTGTGCGAACAGCTATGTGAATGCAGTGATGGCCACTTGGGAGAGTGAGTACCTAGTAGGAGCTCCTTTTAGTAAGCAAGTTCTATTTTTTAGAAGGTTTGTAGACGACCTCTTTATATTATGGGATGGTACCCCTGAGACCTTGATGGAGTTTGTTGACTCCTTGAATAGATCTACTCATTTTTTGATATTCACTGTGAAATGGTCTCATACGAATGTTGACTTCCTAGACATGACCATTTTTAGGGATGACAGGAACTTGCTTGGGACTAGACTCCATAGAAAAGAATGCAGAGTAAATCATCTGCTCAGCAGAGAAAGTATGCATCCACAGTATATTTTTATGAATGTGGTCCAAAATCAGCTATATAGAGTTACTGAGTTGATGCATATAGGGTATGATGTAGATTTGACAGGAAAGAATGTAGAGAAGGTGGTAAATATGAGAGGTACAAGAGCTAAACCTTATTTCTCTGAACAGATGCAGGATAACAGTAGTTATGAGTTGATAAGGAGATATAACAAGTTAAGAATGTCATTTTGCTATTCAAGGAATATTAGCCAGTATACTAGTATTATTAAGAACTGGGACATTCTAATGACTAGTGAGCAAGTTAGTAAATTTTTGGATTCAACACCTCAGTTTATTTTTAGAAATAAAAAGTCTTTGAAGAGGCACCTTTGCGGTCCAAGGGATACTAACACACCAGTCACACAAGGAATAACTACTCCATGTAGGAAGTGCTCTTTTTGCCCTTATATTAATGATAGTTCCATCTTCTTGCACCCAGATACAGGAGAATGATTTAATTTTAAGATTAAGGCTACTTGTACTAGTATGCGCGTGATATATCTAGCTGTATGCAGGGTATGTAGTAAAGTCTGTCGGGAAGACTGACAGAATGTCAAAAGATAGGATTAGGGAACATGTATATCATATAGGCAAGAAAAGCACATTTAATGCGTTAGCAAAACATGTTGCCAATACATAATACACATAGTTTTGGTTTTTCGGCTATAGGAATGAATTATGGTAATAAGCGAAGTGGGGATATGAGATTATGAACTGAAGAAATGGAAGCCCAGTGGATCATTAGGTTGAGAGCGAATGCAGGGCATGGTTTGAATGATTGTATACCATTAAGACCTGTTTTGAAGGCCAGACCACTACGAAAGAAATGAGTGGTTGGTTATCTATTATATCCTACCTTCGTGATTAAATACATTAGTATGATGTGTTTGTGTATTGTTTTATATATTTTTATTACTATACACACATATATATATATATATATTTTTTTTTTTTTTATTTTTATCATTTTTATTTTATATTATTTCTGTGGTCAAATGTATGTGTATTTGTCCTTAGAATTATGTATGTTTTATATATATATATATATATATATATATATATATATATATATATATATATATATATGTTTCTATAGATCCAACTTCATATATATCTTAAATGCTCTTGGAATTGGTTTTAGGGAGTGTACCTTTAAGTTGGAAATTGTATGTGTCATGTGATCTTAGGTTAATAGTTAAATATGGCGTTTTAGGTACTTTGTTTTGATGTCACACCTGAAGAAGCATTTAGTGAAAGCACTTGTGTGTTTTATTAAAAGACTGTTCGTGAAACTGGAGCCTTGCCTGCGTTGGTTGTTTGTTATAGGATTCCTGGTTTTCTGCAACAAAGGTACCTGGTGAGTAGTGGTGGTTGTTTTTTTAGACCTCATAATTTAGGTGTTAAGACAACACTACCAAGTCATGCTGTCCAGAGGGAGGGCAAATAGGCAACAACGTCAAGCCTTGTGGGATGAACTGGTCCATTACATAAATGCCATGGGTCATCAGAATTACACATATGAGCAGGTGCAACACCGTGCCACAGACATGATCCACTTGGCATGCAGACAGGCAGCAGATGTGCCCAGGGATCGTCAGGTCACTGTTGGTGAGCCTGCAGCAGAACAATTTCTGTCAGCCACTAAAGAATTCCTGGTGAACTCTGCAACACAGGACAGCTCCCAGGCTTCCATCATACCATATGTCGTGGATGTGGGTACCACCATTTCCACCCAAGAGAAGCATCCAGGTATGTTTAGTTGAATGACCATTGGAATACTGTACTATTTAGCATGTCAGGGTGTTTTATGGGGTGGGGGAAGTAGGCTACCTGCAGTTTTCAGCTCATGCAGAGATTGTGACCCACATACCTGTTAACATAGCAGCTACTGCTACATTAACAGGCTGCATCCTTCATGAACTCAGGCAAAAACTTGCAGCATCATTAGGCGCTCTATTCAACCAAAACCTGAGTAATGGCTTTGTCCCAGCTAAGTGGAGGACAGCCACTGTCATCCCTTTGCACAAACGTGGAGTGTCCACCGAACCAGAAAAATCATAAACCCATCATCCTAAACTAGCCCAATCTGCAAGGCCCTGGAATGGATTATCATGGACTTCATTAACAAGGACATTGGCAACCTCAAAACACTTGATCCCACACAGTTTGGCTTTATGAAGGGGGGGGGGTCATGTCTGTTAAATTTGGTCAACTTCTTTGAGACAGTCACCAAAGCCATAGATGAGGGGAAGACGGTGCACATCGCCTACATTGACCTGGTCAAAGCCTTCAACACTATTCCCCACTTGGGCATAATAGATAAACTCTCTCAACTAGGCATCAGTCTGTATGTTACCAGATGGTTAGTAAATTGGTTCACTGAAAGAACCCACCTAGTCAAAATAGGGGAAGCCACCTCATGCAGTAGACCCATAATGAGTGGCATAACCCAAGGTTCTGTCTTGGGGCTTCTGCTATTTGGGATATACTTTTCTGAGGTGCAGGCCCAAACCAGTGGGCAATGGCTGACCAGGTTTGCAGATGATTGCAAGCTAGGTGTTCTCATCAATTCATCTAGTGATGTGGGCATCCTCCAAGAGGGTCTCACCCAAATAAATGACTGGTGCCAGAAACATGGCCTCAGGCTGAATACCAAAAAATGCATCATCTCCTTTGGGGAGAGTGACGTCCCCACAAATTATCACATAAATAATGTCCTAAGCATGCAATCAGTCGTGAGGGATTTAGGCACCTGGTTGACAACAACTTGACTTTTGACCACCATGTTGCTTCCTTTGTACAGAAAGCTTTCTACATGGCCCACCTCATAAGTACGGGCATCTCATCCAGGGACAAGTAGGTCATAACATAGGTTCATAGGTTGGTACAAGGCTGCAAGCCTAGCCATAACAATTCCCTGGATATTTCTTCCCACAATATTTACTTCTCCGGGCCCCTGTCTAGCAGGGCAACTGATATGATCACCGGGGTGAATTTCCTATCTCAATTCCAATCATCAAGGTTCCTTTTGAAGAGGGACAAATGTATGGGCAGTCTATTCCAGAGCATGGGGAGTCTCTGGGTCAGGAACCTATCCCTCCAGCATGATTTGTTCATTGTGATGACAAGGTTTAGATCCCTGGAGTGTGTGGCTCTGAGGGATTGGGATTTCTTTAAGTGGAGCATGTTCAACAGCTCAGGGTTTGACATGGCCTTGTATGTTAAGCAGAGATCGCTTCTGAGTAGACGATATGCCACAGAGTATAGCTGGAGTTTTTTTAGATGGTCAGTATATGGCATCTGCTTTAGGCCTGTGATTCTTTTAGTGAGGTATTTCTGTGGCCTTTCCAGCTATTGCAGATGTCTTGTGAGGTACATACCAAACGGGGCATTATACTCTATAATGGGTCTAATGAGGGATGAGTACAGTGGGACAATGACCTCCTTTTTTCTGCATGAAAAGCCCTTAGTGATGAGGTGTGCCACATAGAAGGATTTCCTGACTGTTGTGGCAATGTGGTTATCGAAAGTGAGACCACTGTCCACCTGTGTCCCTACGTCTCTCATCACACTTTTAATGTTTAGTGTCCTGCCACCTATGTGGTAATTCATGGGTACGTGTTTTTTTCCAAAGGGGATAACTATACATTTCTTGGCATTAAGCTTTAGCCCATGGCTCTGGCACCAGGCATCTGTTTCTGTAAGGCCCTTTTGTAGAATATCCACATCATTTGGGGATTCAATAATGGCTCCCAGTTTGCAGTCATCTGCAAACTTTGTTAGCCAGAGTCCCTTAGTGTTGGCCTGTACTTCAGAGAAGTAGATGCTAAACAAGAGTGGACCCAGGACTGAACCCTGAGGTACTCCACTTGTCACTTGTCTGGAGCTGGATTTGGAGTCGGCTACTTTTACAGTCTGGGTTCTGTCAGTAAGCCAGTTAGCAACCCATCGAGTGGCGTAGGGATTTATGCCCAGCTTAGTAAGTTTATCTATGATTCCAGAGTGGGAGATGGTGTCAAAGGCCTTGGCGAGGTCCAGGTAGGCTGTGTGGACTACCTTACCCTTGTCCACAGCTCTGGAGACTGATTTGAAGAAGTCAATCAGATTCAGGAGACAAGATTGGCCCTTCACAAACCCAAACTGGGTGGGGTCCAGTGTTTAAAGGTTGCCAATGTCTTTGTTTATAAGTTCCATGATAATGCGTTCCATACCCTTGCAAATCAGGCTTGTCAGACTGATGGGACGGTAGATCCAAGGTAGAGCCTCCCTTGTGGAGCGGGATAACTGTAGCTGTGTGCCACTCAGTGGGCACGAAGCCTGAGGTGAGGCTATGATTAAACATGACACTTAGGTGAGGTGCCAGTTCATTTTGTAGCTCATGTAGTACACAGCCTGGGATGTCATCTGGTCCCATGGATGCTGTATTCTTAGCTTTGGAGAGTGTGGTTTCTACCTGTGTGGCCGTGATTATCGGAATTTGGCAATCTTTTGGTATTCAGATGGGCCCTTTAGGGGGTGAGAGGGGGGTGAAGTTGGCACTAAATCGATCTGCCAGGATATTGGCAATATCCTTGGGATCAGTATATTTAATGTCATTCTGTTGTAACTCAGAGTAGATCTGAGCATTGCCATTTAGATTCTTGACATAACTATAGAATGCCTTGTGGTTGTCTTTGGAATCTTTGGCAATTTTATTTTCGTAACTAGCTTTTGAGGATTTTATGAGGGATCTCAGCTTCTTACTGAGGCTGGTGAGGGAGTTTTTTGCATCCTGGGATTTTCCTCTTTTTAGCAACAGTTTCTTCCTTCTGTTGTATAGTTTGTTTATAGCAGGGGACCACCAGATTGGCTTCCTTTTTATGGAGAAGAGCATCTTGGTTCTATTTGGGATGGCACGATTCATGCACGAGTGGATGTGCTTGTACAGTGCCTTAGTGTAGGATTCTGCAGTTGAACTTCCAGATCCTGTCTGCGTGGGTGTTGTGAAGTTTGTCACTTCTGATTTCAGTAGCTTGAAGTTGGCTTTGGAGAAGTTTTTTAAGGAGGTTTCCTTACTGGGGGGTGGGGGTGGGATGTGGATGTCAAGGGTGATTTGCTTATGGTCAGTCCTGACCAATGAGGGGGTGAGCACTGGTGTGGAGCATCTATCTCCCATGTTGGTAATGACCAGGTCTAGGATATTTGAGCCCCTGGTGGGACAATGGATTAGTTGATCCAGGGCGTTGAATTTATGAACTCCAAGAACCGTTGGGAAAAGGAGTTGGTACCTGAGTAGTTTTCCCAATTAATGGCAGGGTAGTTGAAATCACCCAGTATTAGGGTGTTTGGTTGTATCTTAATATTTTCCAGTATGTTTAGAAAGGTGCAGTGAGAATCTTGGGGCATGGTTGGGGATCTGTAGCAAGCTACAATTTGGATTGCAGTCTTACCTAGTGTTAGTTGCACCTGGAGAATTTCAGATGCATTGTGTTGAGCAACTAGCCTGGAGGTGTGAATATCCTTGGTGAATATGGACACTCCTCCACCTCCCTGTATTCTTCCTATACAAGGCCCATTATTGAGTACAACAACCCTTTCGGCACATACCTCACAAAGCACATGCTGGAGAGATCACAGAGGCTCCTCACCAGGAGAATCCAGGGCCTCAAACATCTACCATACACAGATAGGCTAAAAGCCCTATCCCTCTACTCAGTTTCATACAGACTCCTCAGAGGTGACCTCTGTCTGGCATACAAGGGAATGTTGGACCCCAGCTTGATGGGACTGCTGCATATCCACATGACAAGCTTCACTTGAGTAACCCCCACATGTGGCCTCAACCTGGTCTGTGACATCAACAGGACTTGGTGGGACAGATGTGACTAAGAGACTCCACCATCTGTGGAATAGACTCCCTCTCCATGTCAAGCAGAGGACCTCTTTAACCCCTTTTTAAGTGCAACCTGGATAACTGGATGGGAAATGGAAAATATTTATTTTATTTTATTTATTGACATTTGTTAATCGGGTTTGTCCAACTGGGCTTGTGGCCCATTTTCAGTGGAGACCTGAGGAGAAAAGCTCCAGTAATACATTTTAAAACAAGTACAAATTTAAACACTATTGATATAATAGCAGTTATAGCAAAACGATTGACATATGTTGGGATACATGCATAAAGTTAAAGTTGCATTAAAAATACACCCCTCAGATTCCACCCATGCCCTGATGGTCAGGAGCATCGGGTGCTGACAGGGGCTAAAGTCTTGGCTAGGCTTATAAGGGCCTCAGGGCCAATAGTCTAGTAACTTCCTATGATCCTACTGTAAATGGGGGATACTAGGATGTAGTACCAGTGTTATACTGTAACGTGGTGCTGTTTACATTACCTCTCCCTCAATTGTTTTTCAGATCAGGAATAGGAAGAGACTGTGCCCCTGCCACTGGTAAGCACAAAGCATTTTTGTCACAGATGTAGATTTACTTCAAGGTATTAGCTGAAGTGTCATCCCAGATCTCCAGGCTGGAAAACATGTACTGTCTGCATGACTGAAAAAATTCTTCTGACTGTACAGACTGTGGTCATACCTAGGACTTGTAGGTGTGACCACAGAGATTGCTTTCACAGTATTGACAGGACTTTCCAGATGGCCATACCTGTAATCTGTGCAGAGTTCTGCAGAATGTCAACAGTGTACATCATTTATGTATTGCTCATGAGAGCTCAGTTCAAAGAGCTGTTAATTTGAAATTCTTACAGATTTGGGTTAGAAATTAATGACATCATGTCCTACTATCTCAGACTGTGGGTTGCACAAGTCTAACAGTGACAGCAGTGTATACAGCTTAACATATATTGAAGCATAGCACTGCAGAGCACAATAGTGCAGGTATTAATGTGATGCTTTCCCCTTTACATCACAGGTGACCTGGGAGGTTGGTCTTTGTCCTCTTCACAACCTAAAGTCTCTGGCTTTTCAGACTTTGATGATGATCATGGCCAAAGTTAGGCACAGCTGGGAGCTACAGGGGCTGAATCTGTCAGAGGTTTACATCCGTTGTCCGCCCTCATTATCACCATATACAACAAGTATGCCTATGCATACCCAGTCCCCTGAGGCCACAGATATTGGACAGTCGGAGGGTAGGGATGGAAGTGTGGCTACTGTGGCTGCAGTGAATGTCAACACTGGCTATAGCCAAACAGCTGGTGAGGTTCCACACAGGCAGATTGATAGGGGTGCTCATAGGAGGCTTACTGTCCCTCCACTACCTGTTGCAGGTGTCTCATGTGTCATGCGGCAAATGTTTAGGGCTGTCATGGAGGCACAAACATGTTCCGAAAGGAACTCCAGAAGAATGTTCAGGGTTATAGGATGCAGCACAGTCTGACATCCATGACTTCCTCCACTGTGTTGCTGATACCCTGGATTGTTTGACTGACACAGTGGAAAGATGTTGGTGAGAGACAGATTGCACACCATCTGCCTTGGAATGTACATAGTCTGTAATGGAACATCTGGCTAGAATTGAGCATCGGACTCATGGACATAGGTCAGCAACTACATCTGCTGAGAGTCCACATGGCCATGCACAATCATGTTCCTGTAGTGGTAGTACATCCAGCGCTCCAGAGGGGAGTGTGCTGTCCACACCAAGATATGGCAGGCCATGGGCTCATGGTCGCATGAAGGACATGGTCCCAGCAGACAATGGTCACCCTCAGGTAGTAGCACAGCATCTGACCTTAGGCATGGAGGTCCCACTGCAACTCCTGGCAGAGCCAGTTCTCATGTTCAGGAGTGAAGATGAACTGTCAGCTCTACCATACATGGCTCAAAGCTGTCCAAAATACATTCATGTAGGGCTAACACTGAGCTTTGGCTGCATTCATGCAGACACTCACACCTCACACACCACTGTAACATTCAGGTCACCTACAGAGACACACACCACATTTACATGGTCTGTCTTGCCTGCTCCCCTTTCTGACACACACATGCTTGCCAACCTATTGGGTCACCCTAGGCCTCCTGCACCCCCATACAACACCCTGTGCAAGTAATGGTACCTGTGCCACATCTCTGTCATCATTCTCATCGATGCAGGGAAATGAAGCTACATGTCTGATGCAAAGGGTGACTATCTAAATTAATATGTATTAGTTTCATTTATTGTTGCCTTTCACATGTACTTGTCAGTCACACATATTGTATGCTGGCATTTGTAACGTGTAAACCACAGTATGTTGTGTACGTCACATTGGATGCTGTTGTAATGGCTGTGCAGTCACACAATAAAAGGTGTCTCATGGAACTACTTACATTTCACTTTCACAACTGTGTAGGACACACCTATAGGTACATATCTGCAATAAACCCATTAATGTCAGAGCACAGGATTGAATGCCAGCACAGAAGAAAAATGTCATCAGAAAGGTAAAACGGTATAGGTGCATGGCTCCATAGGTTCATATGTGTATAATAGGCTAACAAAAACAAGGGCTTCTTTCATCCTAGCCATGCATCCCTAAACTCTGACAAGGCTTGAAACCATTGATAAGTGTAAGCAGGGTTTGGGGAGCTGACACATGGACAAGCTGGGGTGTGCAGGGTGAACCATCTACAGTTTCCCTATGTCCATTACAGACGTGTCCTAAAGCAGTTATCATTGTCGTCTTCCCCATACTGTCATGCAACTTGCACATGATTTGCATTATGGCACATGCATGGGAAGCCTGTTACATACTGGGTGTAGTGTCTGGGCTACATACCTGTCTCTCCAGCATGTCCTGTTTGTATCACAGTCAAGGTGCAGGTGTGTAGGGCAAATAATTCTCATGCTAGTCTTTTCCTGGATATGCAGGAGGTACATAGTGGAGTCTGACACCTCCCAGCATGGCAGGTTTACACCTTTCCTCCAAAGCATGTTGGAAAGATAATACACAGTTATGGACTTGATGCAGTCTGCATAGGACATGTTATGTACAGTGTGCATTGGTTTACTGTGGAACCTCTGTGGCTGTTACAGTTGTCAGATATGCTTGGTTAGTTACATACCAAAGGTGGCACTGCACTCAATGATAGGTGTGATGAATGCCAAATACAATGGAATAATTACTGTCTTGGATTTACATGCCATACCGTTGTTTATAGGTTGTGCAACTTAGAATACATCCCCAAATATTACTGGCCCATGACAGTCAGAGGCTAGATCACTATTTATGTGTCAGTAAGTCCCTGACTACTGGGTCAACTGTTGGATGTGTGTAGTCAAACACATTAACTACCAGGGGTGGATGACTTCCCAAGGGATAGTATTGTGCATTCCTTTGCATTTACTGTTAGTCCATGGTTCTGACAACAACTGAATGTCTGTGCCAGCCCATCCTGAATAACTAAGTCAGTGTGGGATTCAATGACAGCTCCTAATTTGCAATCTTCTGCAAATTTACTCAGTCAGAGGCCAATGATAGTGGCCATGACTGCAGAAAAGTAAATGCCTAAAAGGAGAATCTCTTATACCAACCAAAACCACATCACACATGAAGGAGCACCTCCTAACCCACCCAAAACCACATCACACATATCTACATGTGTGGAGGTCTTTACCAGACACAAGTAAACACCAAACACCTCAGAAACCTAAACACAAGCTCACTACACAATCATACCTCTGCAGAATACAGTACACATAATAGCTCATGCACCACTGTCTCACTGGTCAAACACCTAAGGTAAAACACAAAATCAAATATACTGCTCATAGGTGATTATATCATGAGACACACTGACATGTCCCTCACCAGGATATATAAAGGAAAGGTCACAGTCAGCTTTCTGTGAGGTGCCAGGATATGCCATATCATACATGCACGCAAGTCTGTCAACATCAGGTACTGTTATGACTATGTCATAGTTCCTGTTGGTGTGTATGACTTGATACATACCTCTCTCGACTGTATGCAGAGACATGACTGAGCTAACAGATTGTGTCTTAGGCAGGTATCCCTTTGGCCTTGAGCTGCATTTTACAGTCACCTAGGATGATGGCTCAATATAAATGTACAATGATTGACTTCAATAAATGCTCAAGTGTGTGGTGTCATTGTAAGGGGATCCACTATCTGTCAGCCTGGGATTATGTGCTCAACAGACCTCAATCCTTTGCCAGAGATGGTCATCTGTCACCCCTGGGATTTTGGCTACTGGCTGAGGCTGTTGCCACCCCCATAATGTGCCTTTTATGCAGTGCCTCAAGGAAAAACTTTCCAATGAGAAAACGCCATACACAAACATCATCACGGTTATGCTGCTAAATGCAAGGTCACCACTAAAATCCACGCACTAGAAGCTGTCCCCACCTTGGAAGATGCAGACATCTGTGCAGTCACAGACACCTGGTCAAGGCTATGGAGAGTACCACAGCCATACCAGTCTACACCTCCTTCCACACATTCAGACCTCAAACAAACCATGCAAAGTAATTGAGGTGGTGTATCCATATTTATTAAGGATATATGCATATCCAGATTATTTAGACAGTATGATTCCCTGGAGAAACTGCAGGTGCTATTGACTGCTTGTAGACCACCTAATCAAGCCATTGCCAGCTACAGGAGCAACTCTGTGAATTGGGACACCCACTGTGCATATATGGATCTACTTGAGTCTATCAAGATACATCAAAACAAGATGGTTTGGGTTGACTAACTACCTACCAACTACGTAGATTACTCGTGCTCAAACTCACTTGCCCAGAGATTAATTGACTTCCTTAACTACAATGACCTGGACCAGTGGGTTGACATCCACTCAAGGGGAGACAATGTACTGAATCAGGTGTTTACCAATATGGGTGACCACTATAGCCCTCCACTGTGAGGTCCTCCCTGGTGAGATCTGACCACAAATAGTACTCATTAAAAGTAAGAATCACACTTGACACCCCCTCCTTTCAGAAGATAAAGTAAAAGTTCAACAAACAGATTATAACCTCCTATGGGATGGTATAAATAGCTTGATTACACCACCCACCTCAGATGGAACATGCAACTATGCTGAGCACCAATGCTTTATACAAGTACGTGTACAACTGCATTGACTCGCCTGCACCTGACAAGAGCAAAACAAGCGCCTCATAGAACAGCAAACCTGCCTGGTGGACATCTGCCATTAGCAGGCTTTACAATAAGAGGTAGACATTGGTGTCTCTCATTAGGAGGGAGGGAGCCCTCCTAAAATGGAAATACTTCCTCCTCAGCTTAAACAAGCAAGTGTCATTGTGAAGTCCTGCAAAACAAAGTATGGGACAAAATTAGCCTCCTCCACAAAGGACACCAACATGGCATTGTATAGTTATATGTGTAATGTAAAAGGAAAGGCCCACACTGTTGCCAAACTCGTACTTAATGATGCCACATGAGCCTGTAGACATAGCTAACCTGTTGGCAGACAGGTTCTGTGACAACTGTACTCCCGTCCCCACCACATGTATACCATGACATCCCTACAACCCATGCCATACCTTGTATCTGTAAAGAACAGGTAGTAAATGGCCTCTCTAAGATGACAAACACAGTATCTATTGCACCTGCTAATATCCTAGGCTGCATCCTACATAGTATCCAAAATAGATTACCAACACCATTGGGAACTCCTTGCAATGATAAGGTAACTACTGGCTGCATCCCAGCTGACTGGATATCAGCCACTGTTATCCACTTGCACAGAGGTGGTGTATCCACTGACCACAGGAAATATAGACTTATTTAGCTTGACTATCCATATATACAAGGCCATGGGGCAAATCATCATGGACCTTAACAAGGATATAGGTAATCTACAAACACTTGACCCTACACTGTTTGGATCTGTGAAATGGAGATCATGCCTGTTAAATCTGGTGGACTTTTATGAGGCAGTCACCAATGACCTGGATGAGGGGACATCTGTGCAAACAACCACCTGGACTTAGCAAAGTCATTTGACACTATCCCCCATCAGGCAACTTTGACAATCTCGCTCAGCTAGTCATGAACAGTAATATCATTAGACAGGTCACTAACTGGCTCGCTGACAGCACTCTGTCAGAATAGGGGTATCCACCTCCAATAGCAGAGCTGTAACCAGTAGTGTTCCACAGGGTGTAGTCCTGGGTCCTCTAATGTTTTGAACCCATTTATCCAAAGTAAAACACAAAGTGAACGTCTGTGGCTGACAGTGTGCTGATGCCTGCAAACTGGGAGTGGTCATAGACTCTCCAAATTATGTTATCCTACAAGAAGGTCATACATGACCAAATGATTGCCAACACAATCATGGCTTTAAACCCCAAGCAAATATATGTAGTAGCATTCCTTTTGGTGCCAGCAATGTTCCTAAGTAATACATCAATAGCAACACCTTAAATACATACTCTGGGGTGAGAGACCTGGGCACACAGGTTTACATCTACCTTACCTTAGATCACAGTGGTAAGGGCGGCATTATATCTTACTCATGTCATAATTGAGGGCACTGTCACATGACTATGTAGTGGTTATAATCTCCATGTACTCTTCCCTTATCAGGCCAGTACCTGAATGCAATGGCCATTTTGTTATGTACGTTTCCAAGCACCAGTGGCAATAGAAGAGACCACAAAGGTTTCTTCCAATGGAAATTCAAGTTAACAGCATTTGTTCTATGGGGATTGTTGAAATCACTAATTTTAGTCTGTGTCATACAGATTACTTAGAGGTTATGTCTGCCTTGCATACAAGGCAATCTGTGACCCTGCTTTATTGGTAATGCTGCATATCCGCAAGTCAAATAGTACATGGATTACTTGCTGCAAGGACCTTTACCTGGTATGTGTCATCAATAAAATATGCTGGATTGAGAGATATGTCTGCCAGGGTTTAACAAACCTTTGTAACAGATTCCTACTTAATGACAAACAGTGCACCTCATTGGCTCTCTTCAGAAGCAATCTGTACAATTCGATCAGTGACCATAATTTCACCATGGGGGTTCTGCCTGTGCCCCCCTTGGACAGGGGCAATAGGTACAGATAGTTTAAATAACGGTACAAACTTGACTAGGATTGTAAGGGTCCTAGTGCCATTAGCCTAGTAAATTTCAATGATCCTATGAGCCCATAGGCTGATGTAAAATGCTGTGAATAACATCCACACACACCAACTTGGTTACAGTGGGAATGGTACTACTACCAATTGTTTACAGAACACTGCACAGCACCCCCCCCCAAGTTGGCTACAATGAGATTAGAACTAACTATGAGAACCAGGAAGATATTTATTTTACTACTACGTACTCAGTATTATCTAAAGATATTTTAGAAGCAGTTAAACACAGTTGGAAAATAGGAGAGAAGTTGATTGTTTAGAACATAAAAGGTTGTGTTTCTCCTTTAAAAGAGGTAGGAATATAAAAGATTTTATAGTTCATAGAAGATTTCATATGCCTAATAGTACTGTAGTAAAAACAATTGATATAAGAGGTACAGTAGCATGTGGAAGATGTAGTATTTGTAAATATATTAGTGGGAATTTCATTAAAATTAATGGTATTGATTTTCAAACTAATGGATATTTTAATTGTAAAACTGAAAAAGTTATATATGGACTTAAATGCCTCTGTAACAAATTTTATATTGGAGAAACTAAAAGACAATTCTCATATAGAATAAAGGAACATATTAGGGACATTAAAAATAACAAACAGACTAGTCCTGTAGCTATACATTTTAATAAGTATCATAAGGGGAGCCCAGATGGGCTAGTAGCAACAGTTTTACATAGTATTGTGAATAGTAGGTTTATGAATGAACAACAAATTAAATATATTTTAAGAAAAAAGGAAGCATTTTTGATTTTAAAATTTAATACAATGAGCCCTATGGGACTTAATCAAGAATGTGTATGGAAAAGTTTTGTGTGAATGTTATACCTTTAAGGTTCTATTGTTTAATGCTTTAATTAATTGTTTAATTGATCAATATGAGCATTGTTAAATATATAAATACATTTGATGTATATGGTTAGATATACTCTGTTAAAGGCAAGTGGCCGAGGCGCTAGAGAAGTTTTATGTGATTTGGATTTCATTAAATCTTTTTTCCTTTTTTTCGTGTTGCTGGTCTGCAGTTTGTGGTTCTACGATTTATCTGTATTGGTTGTGGTTTATTTCTATTTCAAGGCCAGCGACTCATTATTGGGGTTGCCTAGGATTTTCCTAGATACTCCTTTGGAGGTTATACAGAAACCTATGGACAATTTAGTGGGAGCTACAAATGGAGCGAATGGCTCAAGTTCTACTTTTGTATTACCAAATAGAATCGATAGCAGTAGCTCAGGTGAACCTGGTAATGCGGTTCTTAATAAATGGGAACAAGAAAGAAAACTTTGGCAACAAAATCCATTTTCCAAAATTGGTAAGAAAACGGAAATTACGGTTAATTCAGAGGTTTGTGATATGTTTTCTAAAGTTGAAAGACTGTTATTTAAAGAGACTGCTGTATTTCTGAATTTTCAGAGTATGCAGAGGTATGAGGAGCTTGAAATCACTCCTCGTGGACTCAGAGCTGTAAAAAATCCCTCCACTCCATTTGATCTTACAGTTGTGGAGGAATGGCAGTTTCATGATAGATGGGTTGCGGCTGCACATAGATGCAGTCTAGAATGGGTTCATATTCTGGTAGAAAGAGACTTGTTCAAAAAACAAAAATTGAGAGATGAGATTAAAAACTTATGTAGAGATATCACTAATAAAATATCTCATGAAGAATTACAACAATTTTGATTAAAACTAATGAACAATTATTGGGGTATGAACAAGACTTGATTGACAGAAAGAGAACAAAATTGATTCATGATCTACGTGATTACGATAGTAAACGAGCATTTCTAGAAAAACAAAACGAACGGACTAGCCGCAAACTAGAAATTGGAAATTGAACACAGCTCAGTAGATGAAGGATACAACAGAGGCTGGTGCAAATTAGCACTTTCTTTCACTTTATTTAAAAACGTGAACTTCTTCAGAAACAAGAACATGTGCCCTCCCCAGCACATGTCTTATAAACCCTTTGAAACAGGATATGATGTCATGAAGTTCTCCATAATTATTTCATATATATGTACAAAAATCAAAATAAAAATGATACAATATAATATATAAATATGTACAAAAAACATCTTGATATTTAAACATATTATTATGTATTGTGTTCTCATCATTCCCAATATATTAGACTGATGTATCAGTCTAATATATTGGGAATGATGAGAACACAATACATAATAATATTTTTAAATATCAAGATGTTTTTTGTACATATTTATATATTATATTGTATCATTTTTATTTTGATTTTTGTACATATATATGAAATAATTATGGAGAACTTCATGACATCATATCCTGTTTCAAAGGGTTTATAAGACATGTGCTGGGGAGGGCACATGTTCTTGTTTCTGAAGAAGTTCACGTTTTTAAATAAAGTGAAAGAAAGCGCTAATTTGCACCAGCCTCTATTGTATCCTTCATCTACTGAGCTGTGTTCAATTTCCAATAAACGTGCATTTCTAGTGGCAACCAATCCTAAAGCTAAAAAGTCACATGTGCAGTTTGAACGACAGAAGCAGTACGCGAACAAGGAGAATAGAGCATTTACATCAGGCGAAAGTGGTACATCTGTAACGGAAGGGGAAACGGATGACAAAGATTTTCCGGGGCTACCACCAGTTGGTAACAGTAGTTACTTAAATAACTTTCAAGGAGCTCCAAGAGGTCGTAAACGGAGTTGGAATGGAACAGGACAGGGATATTATACAGAATATAAAACATACCAACGGACAAACAAACAGGGGAAATGGGACTAATTTTCTTAATGCTAGTTCCACTAGCTGTAAGTATGTTGTTAATTTATCGGGATATGAGTTAACAGATTGTGACATTGCCATTTTGGAAAGGGGTTTAAAATATGTACCTACTGTTTTGCCCAGGCTACATGAATTAAAAGGTGATGTGTTTCGTTTTACTCGTAAGTTGAATTTGATAGATTATTTCAATACTGATGGTACTGCAAATGTTACATATGATGATGTGAATAATGATTCCTTCAGTTCTGTGGATAGCTTTTATTCTTGCCATTCTAATGAAGACTTTAATGCTTATTGTAAATTAAATATGGAGAATATTAAGGTTAAAAGTGATTTCATGCCTATATGTAGGAATGATAGTATTAAACACTTTAATATTTTTCTGAGTTATAATGTGGAAAAGGAATTTTTTACATTTTTGAAAAATAAAAAGAATGTTAGATATAATTTAGATAAAGAAGAATGGCAATGTTTAAATAAATTAAGTCATAATGCTGAATTGGTATTTAAGCCCGCTGATAAGGGTGGGAAGTTGGTTGTATTAAGTTACATTCAGTATGTATCTATGTGTTATGCACATTTAAATGATGATCAAATATATAAAAAAATTGATATGGCTGAATATTTAAAAGCTCAGACAGATTATAATGACTTAATAAATAAGGGGCATAGATTGTATTATTTTTCAGTGAAGGATATACAGGAGAAATTTG
This sequence comes from Protopterus annectens, assembly GCF_019279795.1. NCBI lineage: Eukaryota > Metazoa > Chordata > Ceratodontiformes > Protopteridae > Protopterus > Protopterus annectens. Next base: position 1,696,758,821 of record NC_056729.1, on the reverse strand, counting down.
TTATTAAAAATCCTAGAATGCCATGTTTTTATTGCCTTCCTAAAATTCACAAAAGTTTAACGGATCCCCCTGGACGACCTATTGTGTCAGCCAGTGGTAGTTTTCTACATAATATATCTTGTTTTTTACATTAATTTTTGTTATCTATAGTTAAAAAATTGCCATCCTATATAAAAGATGTATATGAATTTTTGGATAAAATTGATAATATAGGATGGGAAAAAGACATGTATTTTGTAGTATTAGATGTTGTCAGCCTATATACCATTATTAATCATCTAGATGGTATAGGGGCTGTTAAATATTTTTTAGGTGAGAATCCAGTTACTGAATATGTTATTGAATTAATTATGATGTGTTTACAAAATAATATATTTGAATTTAATGGGAGTCTTGACAAACAAACCCAAGGAACAGCAATGGGGGCACCATTTGCCCCAAGTTATGCTAACATATTTATGGGTCATTTTGAAAATGTGTATATTTATACTAATCAATTTTTTAGAAAATTTGTTGTGAGATATTTTTGATATATTGATGATCTCATTTTTATTTGCAGGGGAGGTTTAGATCTAGTAGATCAATTTATAAATGAAATACATAATAATAATGTAGGGGTAAAATTTGATGGTTTACAAAAGGGAAGTAAGGTACATTATTTGGATGTAGTGTTACAAGGAGAAGATGATTCTCATATCATTACTCATTTATTTAGGAAATTTCCAGATGCTAATGGCATTTTATATGGTGATAGTTACCACCCCCCACATACTATTAAATCCATACCTTATACTGAATTTATGATAGTTAAAAGATTATGTAATAACTTAGATGGTAGGAAAAGATAATTATATGATAGTTTTAATAGGTTTCAGGAGAGGGGATATTCTGAGGTAGAATTACACGATAGCTTAAATAGAGCATTATGTAATAAAAAAAATTGTGTACAATTATAGAAGTAATACAAATAGAAATAACTATGAGAACCAGGAAGATATTTATTTTACTACTACGTACTCAGTATTATCTAAAGATATTTTAGAAGCAGTTAAACACAGTTGGAAAATAGTTAGGAGAGAAGTTGATTGTTTAGAACATAAAAGATTGTGTTTCTCCTTTAAAAGAGGTAGGATATAAAAGATTTTATAGTTCATAGTAGATTTCATATGCCTAATAGTACTGTAGTAAAAACAATTGATATAAGAGGTACAGTAGCATGTGGAAGATGTAGTATTTGTAAATATATTAGTGGGAATTTCATTAAAATTAATGGTATTGATTTTCAAACTAATGGATATTTTAATTGTAAAACTGAAAAAGTTATATATGGACTTAAATGCCCCTGTAACAAATTTTATATTGGAGAAACTAAAAGACAATTCTCATGTAGAATAAAGGAACATATTAGGGACATTAAAAATAACAAACAGACTAGTCCTGTAGCTATACATTTTAATAAGTATCATAAGGGGAGCCCAGATGGGCTAGTAGCAACAGTTTTAGATAGTATTGTGAATAGTAGGTTTATGAATGAACAACAAATTAAATATATTTTAAGAAAAAAGGAAGCATTTTTGATTTTAAAATTTAATACAATGAGCCCTATGGGACTTAATCAAGAATGTGTATGGAAAAGTTTTGTGTGAATGTTATACCTTTAAGGTTCTATTGTTTAATGCTTTAATTGTTTAATTGATTAATATGAGCATTGTTAAATACATAAATACATTTGATGTATATGGTTAGATATACTCTGTTAAAGGCAAGTGGCCGAGGCGCTAGAGAAGTTTCATGTGATTTGGATTTCATTAAATCTTTTTTCCTTTTTTTCGTGTTGCTGGTCTGCAGTTTGTGGTTCTACGAGATTAGAACCCTTACCCATCTAGTTTTACACACTACAGATCACAGTACTTAAAGCACATGCCACAATTCAAGTCTGACATTAACATGTCTTTAGGTACTCTTATGCTAGATGAAATCAGCAGAACCTGTTGAGGACAGGAAGTTAGAGGCCTGCGTTACCTGCTCTGCCCAAAATAGTGCAAAACCTCTTTCTAAGTCAGTGCTGTAATCATATTTCTTTTGTAGGGAGATGTATGTATATATATATATATATATATATATATATATATATATATATATATACACACACACACACCAAGTGGGCTGGAGTGAAATTAGAACCCCTACCTATCTAGTCATACACACTATAGATCACAGTACTTAACACACTCGCCATGGCTTAAGTCTGACATTAAGATGGCTGCTGGTAGTCTTATGGTAGATTACATAAACAGGCCTTGTGGAAGACAGGGGTTTGGAGGGTTGTGTCAACTGCAAGGGTTAAAAAGTGTATATCCATTGCAGTTTGGAAGTCAGTGGAGGATTCACACTTGTTTTGTAGGGAGATGCACATACACAAACACACCAAGTGGGCTGGAGTGAGATTAGAACCCCTACCTATCTAGTCTTACACACTACAGGACACGGTACTTAATGCATGTGCCATGGCTCAAGTCTGCTTTATAAATGACTGCAAGCAAACTATTTGTAAAGGACATACACAAGGCCTGTGTTGAACAGCGTGTGTGGCCTGCAGAGTGACATTGTTCCTTACTGTTATCTGCATCTAGCAGCCAAGCAACTGTTTATCCCACCTATGTGGCAACAGTAGCCATTTCGGCCATGTGTGTCTGTCTGCATTTGGATGGGCAAGCCTGGGACCAAAAATAATTTGCCCTGTCAATGAATGAGTATGCAACATTATACATTACTCAACTTGTTCACTTGTTGGTGTTATGTGTGGTGACCTCCAGCAGGCACAGGTAGCCGTAAGTGCATTATCTACTGTTGAGCCCTTACTTATGGTCCTTTGACCAACATTATACAAGTGTTATAGTACAGCTTTAAATCACCACAATCTGGGTATGTCAGTTAATACAGACACTCACACACCCACATATACATGTGTGCAACAGATATATATATGTTTGTGTTCTTGATATATGTATTACCTAGATATATGGGGAGAGAAGCAGATGTGTGTGTGTGCATGCATCTTTCTCTTGATATATATATATATATATATATATATACATACATACATACACACACATGTATACATAGAGATATTATAAAATGCTAGGTTTATGTTATATAAAAAACAAGGTCACAATAAATATTTTCAAATCTTTTCCCACTTTTAATGTCATCTATAACCTGTATAATTCAATTGAAAAACAAGCAAATTTGTTAGGGGAAAAAAATAAAAAAATAAATAAACATACAATAAGCTGGTTGCATAAGTATACACACCCTTAAACAAATGCTTTGTTGAAGCACCTTTTGATTTAATTACATCATTCAGTCTTCTTGGGTTCACACCTGCCATCAATTAAAGAGACACTGATTAGCCCCAAATAAAGTTCAGCTGTCCTAGTAGGATTTTCCTGACATTTACTCAGTTGCCTGCTACAGCAAAAGCCATGGTTCGCAGAGAGCTTACAAAGCATCAAAGGGATCTCATTGTTGAAAGGCATCAGTCAGAAGGGTACAAAAACATTTCCACAGCATTGGATATACCATGGAACACAGTGAAGACTATCATCAAAAAGTGGAGAAAATATGGGACAACAGTGACGTTGCAAAGAACTGGACGCCCCTCCAAAATTTATGAAAAGGCAAGACGAAAACTGGTCAGGGAGGCTGCTAAAAGACCTACAGCAACACTGCAGGACTTTCTGGCAAGTACTGGTTGTGTGCTACATGCGACAACAATCTCCCGTATTCTCCAAATGTCTAGGGAGTAGGGTTGCAAGATGGAAGCCTTTTCTTAAACAGAAAAACATCCAGGCCTGGCTAAAATTTACAAAACAATACATTGTCTCCCAAAAGCATGTGGGAAAATGTGTTATGGTCTGATGAAACCAAAGTTGAACTTTTTGGCCACAATTACAAAAGGTACATTTGGGAAAAGAACACCATCCCCATGGTGAAGCATGGTGGTGGCAGTATCATGCTCTGGAGTTGCTTTTCTTCAGCTGGAACTGGGGCTTTAGTCAAGGTGGAGGGAATTATGAATAGTTCCAAACACCAGTCACGTTTGTCCCAAAACCTTCAGGCATCTGCTAGAAAGCTGAAGATGAGGAATTTCACCTTTCAACAAGACAATGACTCCAAGCATACATCCAAATCAACAAAGGAATGGCTTCACCAGAAGGAAATTAAAGTTTTGGAATGGCCCAGCCAGAGCCCAGACCTAAATACAATAGAAAATCTGTAGTGTGACCTGAAGAGGGCTGCGCACAAGAGATACTCTCTCAATCTGACAGATTTGGAGCACTTTTGCAAGGAAGAGTGGGCAAATATTGCCAAGTCAAGATGTGCCATGCTGATAGACTCCTCTCCAAGGAGACTGAATGCTGTAATTAAATCAAAAGGTGCTTCAAAGTATTTAAGGGTGTGCACACTTATACAACCAGCTTATTGCACATTTTTTAGTTTTTTATATGTTTTTCCCCCAACAGATTTGTTTTTCAGATTAACTGTACAGGTTATAGGTCACATTAAAGGTGGGAAAAGTTTTTAAATGATTTATTGTGGCCTCTTTTTTATATCAGAAAAACCTGGCATTTTTGAGAGAGAGACAGAGGGAGTGAGAGACAGATATTATATATGTATGTATCCATAGACATATACATTATAAAAGTCATTGTGCGAGGAGCAACAGATTTGCACTTGGCTTAACTACATGTAGGAGCATGCCCAGTGGGAGTTTTGGCTAGTTATAAACTGGACTGCAGCCCACACCTAGCTGTACTCCAGTCCGGGATTTTGTATACGACACAATATGACATCTGTCTCTGTTTCAGCACTACTGCACTTCACTCACATTGGCCAAGACCTTCTAAAGTTGTCTTATGTAATTAATATGTGCCAGAAGTTAAAACAGTTCAGCACAAACAGACTTACAGTCTGTAGTACACAAATTAATACCTCACATCCAAACAAAGTGGATACTTCTAGACTAGAACACTATCAGACAAGGTGATTGCCTTAGTCCTTTAAGCCACCAAAGCTGCTTGACAGACTCTGGGTCATTCATCACATAATCACCAGCATAAATATGTACAATGGTTAGTCCTCCATTACCCAAGACATGCAATGTATGATCAATTTCTAAAGTACTGTCCTGAGACTGAGTGAAATGCTCATATACCACTGATGAGTTACTGTTACAGCAGTTACAAGGGAATACTGCTGTGTTGGGGATGGAAGAACACCACCATATGTTCTGCTGGGATACACAATAGTCTGACTATCATTTAAACCCACTGTCTAATGTCTCCCTTCAATGATGTACCAGTAATCTGTTGCATTAAGATTGCATGAATATTCCATGCATGACACCTACTGATAATAAATGGAAGCATGTTAGTGGAATGGGTATCTGTATTCCCATGTAGATGTAATTTCTGTCCAAGTAGCCCACTATAGTTACTTGCATAATAAACCCAGTCCATACATACACTGACATTTCATAATAATCCAATAGACTACTGTGCAGGTTATGGACTTGCCCTGTGAATCCAGCAGTTGACAACTGTAGTTCAGGGCTGACTGTCTGTTGCAAGCAGTATACAGCCAATACATGGATAGGTACAGGATGTGCGAGTTGTCTGGCATCAATTTTAATATTTGTATGCGAGTAGGAGTAAGGTATTAGTCCCTAGGTTGTCAGTGAATGTGCTATGTGTTGTCTCTTAGCCAAAGCCAGGGCATACTGTGTACACCTATGTCTGCCTAAAGGCGGTTCATCCTCAGAATCTTCCTGTGGCTGTGGTGACCTAGGCACTTGTAGGGGAATGTGTATCCCTTCCCTTTGCTGATCCTCCTGCAGCTGTTTCCACAGGATCAGATGGTGTAGCATAGAACATACTGTGAATATCTGTGCAAATGTGGCTGGAGTATACTGCAGGATTCCACCAGATATATTGAGGCAGCAGAACCATGACTTCAGAAGCCCAAACATATGCTCTATGATGTTCTTAGTTTGTGCATGTGTTCCTCATTATGGCGTTCTTCCATGGGTGTATGTGCATTTATGATGGGTGTCATCATCCACGGTTCCAGGGTGCAGCCAGAATCCCACAGGACCAGTAAATGGTCTTGTGGGATGTCCCTCCTAGCAAACATCTGGTACAGCTGTGTGCACACCAGATATGGGAGTTGTGATAACTACCAGGATTGAGAACACGCATATTCAGGATAATCCCCTGGGCATTGCACATGACCGGGCAAGTTGATGTGATACCCCTTGCGGTTAACATAGATTGTGCAATGCTCACCAGGTGGTCCCTTGATGAGAACATGTGTGCAATCTATGGTACCCAGTACTTCAGGGTAGTGTGCTACATGGCAGAAGTGTTGCATATTGCTGGCCCTCGCCTTTGGACTAAGGGGAAAAAATATGTGCTCACTGGCATGTGGAAGCATAGCATCCAGGAATTGGTGGAATATCCTGGATGCAGTTGTCAGACACCCCCATCATGTCCCCACTTGGTCTTTGAAAAGTACCTGTATCCTAACCGCCACACATTTTTGTCTCCACTAGGATGGGTTCCCCTCTGTTAGCTCTGAGTTAAGGGTGGCATAGCTCAGCGAGTTCTTCTAATATATCCCTGTCCACCCTGCAGTGCTCTACAATCTCCAGCTCATGTAGCTCCTGGAAGGTTACTCTGGGCCTGAACACTCTTCTCCTTCTCGGCCTAGGCCTATTGTCAAGCAGCACCAGCAGCACTGTCTTCAGCATCTAGCACATACAGATGTAAGCAGACCTACAGCAGCCCTAGCATTATCCCAGTTAAAATTTCCAAGTCTCTACTCCAATGGCCCAGAGTACGGAAGGAAAATCAGAATGCAGGGTGTATGCATATTTTATACAGTTCTCCACCATGTGAGATTGGCTAATTATGATACAGTTTAGTTGTCCAGGATATAACTAACATAGTTTAAAGGCTCTACATAGTGCATGCCATGGCACACAGCATAGATTCAACTTCTTCTTTCGGCTTTTCCTGGTCAGGGGGTCACCACAGCGGATCACCTGTCTGCTCATGATTTGCAGTAGAGTTTTACGGTGTCAAGATGCCAGCCTGGTGCTCAACCTCCCATGGAAGGCACGCACATGCATGCACTCATGTCTAGGGCCAATTTAGTGTGTCCAATCCACCTACAGCATGTCTTTGGGATGTGGGAGGAAACCAGAGCACCCGGAGGAAACCCACGCGACCACAGGGAGGACATGCAGACTCTGCACAGAAGGCACCCAGGCAGAGGATCGAACCGGAGAAAGTACAGTTGTGTACACTTATCATAAATGTAGATGTTAGAGTGTATTCACTGTTGCAGTCATTACATTTGGGTAATCTGCTGGTTGGTTGCCCTCAGCCTGAATAACAAAGTCTTGGGTCCTGCGTTGGTTGTTGTCTCCTCTTCCATGACGTCAGGTCGTAAAGGGTATAAAACATGCAGCCAACGCCATTTTATTCAGTTAGTCTTGCCCCAGATGTCAGGTGCCCCCCAAATGGGGAGCAAAAAACCCAAATATATATATATATATATATATATATATATATATATATATATATATATATAAATACAGTAATATATGAAAATGCACTTTTAGCAACAAACTACCTTCATCTAAAAGCAAATACACCACAAAGGCTTTAGAATATAGTGAAGGAAAGAGAAGTTATAGAAAAGGGGGATGGTGGGTGGGTAACCCGGACTGAAACAGTGAATACACTCAAACATCTACATTTATGGTAAGTGTACACAACTGTACTATGTTCTTCGTGTTTCACTGTTGCAGTCATTACATTTGGGTAGAATCCCAAAGCTATGGATGGAAGGATGGGGCTAAATAGCTTTAGGAGTGGCTATAAGGCCCTGCAGAACTACAGTGGCAAAGCCTGCCCTGGATTTAGAGAGGAAAGGCAAATGATAATGCTTTGTAAAGGTATGAACAGAGCTCCAAGTAGAAGCTTGTAGAATGTCTTTGGTTGGAACTCCTCTGAGAAAGGCTGCTGAGGTAGAAGCAGCCCTGGTGGAATGTGACCCGATTCCCTTGGGCACAGGTTTACCATGATGCAAGTAGCAGAAACAAATGCAGTGGCTTATCCACTTAGAAATAGTCTGCTTTGATATAGCCTTTCCCTCTGATCCTGAAGCAAATGCCACCAGTAGTTGCTCAGACTTTTGTAGAGATTTGGTCTTGTTTAAGTAGAATCTTAGTTGTCCGTGTACGTCCAATGAATGCAGAATCCGCTCCCCCTTGTTCTGCGGATCTGGATAAAATGTTGGCAGGTGAATAGTTTGGTTAAGAGCCACACTGGATACCACCTTAGGCATTTGTCCTGAGGGACACCCTGCCCGGGTAAAATGTAATAAAGGGCTCCACAGCCATGAGAGCCTGTAGTTCTGAAACCCTTCTTGCTGAAGTAATTGCCAAAAGGAAAGCTGTTTTCCAAGATAAAAACTTTATATCTCTGCAGTAGCTGCCTGTTCAAAAGGAGGCAGGGTGAGTTTTTCCAGCACAAAATTGAGGTCCCATACAGGAGTTGGTGATCTTCTGGGAGGCCTTAAATTTTTGGCCCCTCTAAGATACTGTTTTAGCAGAGGATGAGAGAAGATGGAAGGTTCCGTGTTGTAATGCGCCGAGATGGCAGAGGCCTGGATTTTTATTGAAGAAACAGATAGACCCTTGGTCAAGCATCTCAGTCAAGTATTGTAAAATCTGAGGGATATTTGGTTTTGCTATGTCCGTTCCTTGTGCTTGGTTCCAAGCACAGAATCTCTTCCATCAGCATAAGATTTTCTAGTACTAGGCCTTCTGGCTTCCAAAATGACATCCATCACAGATTTACTGAGAGGTGTTTGAATAATTACATGATCAGCCATGCTGCAAGGTTCAGAGTTTGGAGCAGAGTGCGCAGAATTTGATTGTTCTGCTGAGACAGTAGATGAGGTAATCTGAGGCAAGTACCAAGGAGGGAGTTGAGACATATTTCTTAGAATTGGGTACCAGTGCTGGTGAGGCCAGTCCGGAGTAATTAGGATCATTTTTGTTTTTTCCTGTCTGACCTTTAGTAAGACCTTGGAGAGAAGAGGCAGTGGGGGACAGGCATAGACTGATAGGGTTTTCCAACTGAAGGATAGGGCATCCACTTTCCATGCTTGTCTGTGATAAGTCCTTGTGCAGAATTTGTCCAGTTGATAATTTTGGGGAAGAGACAAATAGATCTATGTCTGCCCCCCCCCCATTTTTGTGTCACCATGCTGAAGATTTGTGGAGCCAGTTTCCACTCGTGCGGTTCCATAAGATTTCTGCTTAGGTCGTCTGCCACAGTATTTTGTTTTCCTGGTAGGAACTGAGCTTGAAGATGTACTTGGCAAGTCAAGGCTGTGTTCCACAATGCCATGGCTAGTCTGCAAAGGGGGTAGGAATGTGTACCCCCCCTGCTTATGTACCACATAACCGTGGTGTTGTCCATCTTTATCAGTAGTTGTCCTGGATTAAGTAAGTCCTTGAAGGCTGTCAGGGCATTCTGAACAGTTAGCATCTCTTTCTGGTTGATATGCAGATGCATTCAGGGCATATGGAGCCCAAAACAAATGCATCTCCCCACCAGGTGGGCACCCCAAGCATAGTCTGATGCATCTGTAGTTAGGGTTTGGGTGGCAGGGGGTAGAGTGAATGACATTCCCTTGTTTTGGTGACATGTCTCTGGCCACCAAAGAAACCCCTGTTGCAGGCAGGGAATGAGAGGAATCATTGTTTCCAGACTGTGACGATGTTGACTCCATAAACCTTTTAGGTACCACTGAAGTTTCCTCATATGCAGTCTTGCATATGGAATTAGTAGAATGCAGGATGCCATGAACCCCAAAGCCTGCAGAATTTGTCTTGCAGATAACTGGGTTTTTGTTGCCATCTGTTTGAAGTATATAGTCAGTTGTCTGTTTGGCTGGCGTGAGGTAAGCCATCTGGGCAGTTGTATTCAAGTTTGCACCCAGGAATGTAATTTCTTGAGAGGGTACCAGATGTGATTTCTTTTAATTTATTGTGTACCCTAGGCACGTTAGAAGCCTTTTTACAAATGCCAGATGTTGAAGAAGAATGTCCTTGTTCTCTGCTTGAATGAGATGGTCGTCCACGTAAGGATAAATTTGTATGCTTGTCTGCAAAATGCAATTACTGGTGCCAGGCACTTTGTAAAGACCCTGGGCGCAGTAGATAAGCCAAAGGGCAGTGCAGAGAATTGGTAATGCATAAAACCTGCCTTGAAGCGGAGGTATCTTCTGCAAGATTCCCTTATTGGGATATGCAGGAATGCCTCTTAAGTCTAGAGTCACTAACCAAGTGTTCCTGCCCAGCATAGGCAGTAGCTGTTGGAAAGTCAGCATTTTGAATTTTGGAATGTCCAGGAACGTGTTCAAAATAGATAAGTCCAGTATTGGACACCAGGCATGGTCTTTTCTGGGTACTAGGAACAGCCTTGAATAAAAACCTTGTCCTTTTTTCTGTTCTGGTACTGGTTGAATAGCCCCCATATCCATGAGGGGATGTAACTTGTTTTTGAGCCTCTGCCATTGATTTTGTGGCAGATCTGGCCAACTATTTGGAACTGGCAAAGTATGGAAATGAAATGTGTACCCCTGGGATACTATGTTTAAATATCCACTTGTCCTGGGTAATTACCTGCCAATTTTGAGCACGAAGTGCTAATTTCCCCCCCAAGGGGGCTGCCAAAAGATAAGTGCTTGGTGATGGTAGAGGGATGCCATTGAGACTGCTTACTGTAGGGTTGTGCTTTGTTTCCTCCAGATTTGGAGGTGGAGGCACCCCATTGCTTTGACCTGTAAGAACCCTGTGATTGGTATCTAGAGCCTTTTGAGCGCCTGATTTGCCTCGAGAGGCTCCGTTGGACACAGGAAAGGACCAATTTTTAGTAGGCCAGTGCCTACTGAATATAGGTGGCTGCACTTGTAAGAAATCTTTTACAGTTTGCATAGATTTAGCTTTGTCTTCCATTTTCTTTAAAACCTCTTCTGCCTTATTACAAAACTGAGCATCATGCTGTAAAGGGGCATCCAACAATTTAGCTTTATCCTGATCAGGCAGATTTTGCTCCTTGAGCCAGGCATGCCTTCTAATCACAGATCCAGTAACTGCGGCCCTGCAAGAGGCCTCCAAGGAATCAAAACCACATTGCAAAGTATGCTTTCCAACCTGTTCTGCTGCATGCAATAATTCCTGTAATTCTTTATTTTCCACACAATCAGAAATCAACATCATTTTCTGTTTCAGTAAGCCCATAACATGCTGTTGATATTTAAGCATATGAAACTGGCAATTTAAGGCCCTAATTGCCAAAGTTGCAGACGTATAAACCTTCTTTCTCCATCTATCCAGCGCCCTGGAATCTCTATCAGAGGGGGTAGGATTTTTGGCTGTAGAGGCCTTTACACCTTTGAGGTCCAGTGAGATAGTTTCAGAATCAGCAGCAGGATTTCTGAACAGAAATTTGTGGGAGTCAGGAATCCTGCAATATCTGTCTGGCTTACTAGGAGCCGGAGGTAGGGAATCAGGAGCCATGCTTGATTCTGAAAACACATAGGTAGATAATAGGCTATCTGCCCTAGGGCATTTATAAGTATATATATATTTATATGTATTTGGCTTCCGCCTCCTTATTAGCCTACTGTGTGCCTCTGTAAAGTAGGTCACAGAAGGTACCCTTTTAAGATTAGTTTACTGTGCCTCTGTCTAGCAAGGACACAGAAGAGATCCCAGGGGTGAATTTGCGATTTCCCATCCACGCGTCCAGATTTCGCTTGAAGAGGGTCAGCGAGGGGCTATGTCTAACATGAATTGGGATTCTATTCCAGAGTGAGGGGAGCCTCTGGGAAATGAATCTGTCCCTCCAGCATGTCCTATTTATTTTTGTGCTGAGGTTTAGGTCCCTGAGTGTGTAGCTCTAAGGGACTTGGATTTTTTGAGGTGGAGCATGTCCATTAATTCTGGGTTTGACATGGCTTTGTACGTCAGGCATAGATCGCCTCTGAGTAGGTGGTAAGCAACTGAGTAGAGCTTGAGTTTCTTTAGTCGAGCTGCATAGGACATCTGTTTGTAGCCCATGATCCTCTTGGTGAGGTACTTTTGGGGTCTCTCCAGTTGCTGCAGGTGTTTGGTAAGGTACATCCCAAAAGGGGCATTGTATTCAATTATGGGCCTGATGAGTGATGAGTAGAGGGGCACAATGACCTCTCGATCTAGATGCGAACCCTTTTGTGATAAGGTGGGCTATATAGAAGATCTTTCTAACCACTTTGGCAACGTGATTATCAAAGGAGAGATTACTATCTACGTTGGTCCCCAAATCTCTAATTACTTCTTCTGTACTTAATGGATTACCACCTATGTGGTAATTTGTGGGCACCTTGTTTTTCCCAAAGGGGATGACTATGCACTTTTTAGCATTTAGCTTGAGGCCATGGCTCTGGCACCAAGCATCCGTCTCTGTGAGACCCTTTTGGAGGATGCTTGTGTCAGCTGGAGATTTGATTATGGCCCCCAGTTTGCAGTCATCTGCGAACTTTGTCAGCCATAATCCCCCCATGTTAGCCTGAACCTCAGAGAAGTATATACCGAACAAGAGAGGTCCCAGAACTGTGCCCTGTGGGATGCCACTTGTAACTGGTTTGGATTTGGACATGGCACTTGCGATTCTGACCATGTGGGTTCTACCTCTGAGCCAGTTTGCAACCCATCTTGTGATATAGCGGTTGATATTTAAGCTGGTAAGCTTATTTATGATGCCCGAGTGGGGTATTGTGTCGAAGGCTTTTGCGAGGTCCAGGTAGGCTGTGTGGACTACCTTGCCCTCATCTATGGCTTTGGTAACTGTTTCAAAGAAAACAACTAGGTTTAAGAGGCAAGATCTGCCCTTAAAGCCGAATTGGGTAGGGTCCAGTGTCTGGAGGCTCCCAATGTCTTTTGTTTATGAGTTCCATGATAATACGCTCTATAGCTTTACAGACCAGACTAGTCAGGCTTATGGGGCGATAGTTTCCGGGGTCCATTGTGGCACCACCTTTGTGGAGTGGGACCACTGTAGCTGTACGCCATTCTTTGGGTACATATCCTGTAGTAAGGCTAAGTTTGAACAGTGACTTAATGTGAGGGTTCAGTTCTTCTTGGAGCTCATGTAAGACACAGCCTGGGACACCGTCCGGTCCCATAGATGCTGTGTTTTTTGCTTTGGAGAGGGCAGCTTTCACCTGTGCATCTGTGATGTCAGGGAGGTTACATTCAGTTGGGATAGGCATTTGCTCCTTTGGGGGGGGGGAGGGGGGAGAAGTTTGCGCTGAATCTGTTTGCCAGGATGTTGGCTATATCTGTAGGTTCGGTATATTTTGTACCATTATGCAACAATTCAGACCATATCTGGGAGTTTCCGCTCATGTTCCTGACATAACTAAAGAAGGCCTTGTGATTATCTTTAGTGTCTAGGGCAATTTTTCTTTCGAAGCTGGCCTTTGATGATTTTATGAGGGATCGAAGTTTCTTGCTAATACTGATCAGAGATGCCTTCCCTTTTTGGGATTTTGCTCTGTCATGTAGTAGCTTCCTCCTTCTGTTGTATAGCTTATTTATGGCCGGGGTCCACCAGACTGGTCTCCTGTTTTTGGAGGAGTGAGTCTTGGTTTTATTTGGGATAGCATGATCCATGCATTCCTGCAGGTGCTCATAGAATGCATTTGTAAAGGATTCTGCGGCTTGGGCTGTATTATCCTCTGGCCCAGGGGCTTTGAAGGATTCCACCTCAGTCTAGAGAAGTGCAAAGTTGGCTTTTGAGAAATTCTTTACAGTGATTTCCTTGGCTGGGGGTGGGGACAGGATATGGATGTCCAGGGAAATTTGTTTATGGTCTGATCTTACCAATGAGGGGTTTACCTCTGGTGTGGAACATATAGTCCCCATGTTGGTGATGACCAGGTCCAATATGTTGTTCCCTCTTGTGGGAGTGGTGACCACATCATCAACAATGTCTAATACAGGAGGTATAGCCAAAGGCCTATGCTGAGGAAGAAGGAAATCCCCAAGCCTCTTTTTGATTCAGAGAAATCCTGACTCTCCCAATGAAAATGTTCCCTTAAAGTATGCAAGGTTTCTGCAAAAAATAATCCTCAGGAGGAGATGCAGATGGGATGGATTCTTCTGCATCTGAATCCTCAAATGGTGGTATAGAAAATTCCTGATCAGAAGAGGAATCAGAAGAAATGGAAACCTGATCTGAAGATTCATAATCAGTGTCTTGCCTAGGCCTCTTAGCAGGGGAGGGTTGGGAACCCCTGATCAAGGTAATTAATCCTCAGCCAGTTTGATCATCTGTTTTTTAGGCATAGGGGCCTGAGCACGTGGCTCATGCATCGGTTTTTTAGACTTAGATGTTTTTGATCTTGTTTTTGAAGCTGGCGTTGGTTTTATATAAAAATGTTGAGGCCTGAAAACACACTCGGAAGCCGGTGCCTGCTCAGCGGCTCCGGACCCATCCAAGGGAGAGACATCCGCAGGTTCAATACTCTGAGAATCTCATGGCATACCAGACTCCGCATGGGTCTCGGTAGCGGCCTGCAACTCAAAAGTAGCGGGTATCAGGGGCTGTGAAAGCACCTCACTGAGTACTGGCTAACCGGCGATTGGCTTAGGAGAAGCTTCGTCTTCTGTTTTGGACCGCGACGGTCTGCCTTTCTCTTTGCATTTTTTGTGAACTCCGGTAGTCGGATTGCTAACCGATGACATTTCAGGGTAATTAAATCTGGATCCAAAATATTTAGAAGCAAAAACATACAGATGCTTAATAATGCATTGGTTAAATTTAGCACAAAACTGACAGCAAGGCACGTTATGATCTGGGCCTAGACAAGGAATACAGTACAAATGAAAATCCTTGAGGTATTTGCTTCCTCCAAGTAATGCAATTATTAACTTTTACTGACATCGGTAAGGAGCAAGAAAAAGTTTCCCCAACGGGGTACTTGGCTTTAGTTGAAGACTTCGGTTCTGAAACTCTAATGCGAAAATTTCAGGAGTCGGCCGACCGGCACTTGCGAACTGCTTCTGCTTCGGGTACCAAGAAAGACTGAATAAAATGGCGTTGGCTGCATGTTTTATACCCCTGATGACTCAACGTCATGGAAGAGGAGACAGCAACCGACGCAGGACCCACAACTTTGTTATTCAGGCCGACTGAGGGTAACCTGCCAGCACATTACCCAAATGTAATGACTGCAACAGTGAAACACAAAAAACATCCTCTTGCTAGGATGCAACAATGCTAACCACTGCACTACCGTGGCCGCCCACACAGCATAGGTTCAACAAAAGTCAAAATAGTTATTGAAGATATCCGGTTTTAACCGATTAAGGTCTACATCATCACTGTCACACGAGTAGTCCGCTTGCCCAAACACACTAAACTATGTGGCATGCCACTTAAACATGCACACTGGGAACAAAAAAAAAATCCTAAAAATAATAGGACACACCCCCTGATGTCATCCACATCCTCTGGGAATATCAACATCATGTAGGAGCTTACACAAAGTGGATATGCGGACATGGTTGCTCCTTTTAGCAATTCAGGAAATCCACCTCATTTGCATATATATCCATGCTGACAGCCTAGAAACTACATGGTTCATAGCCATGCGAGCTTGGTAACAAAATGTATGCACCATTGTAGGGACCCAACGCAATGTTCCACAGTTCATTTCTGAAAACCATATTAGAAATGTTATTTTTATTTATTTATTATTTCTGTTAAGCATGTTCGCACACTCCGGCAGAGAGTGTAAACATGCTGAAATTATTAAAAAAATGTTTTACATATTCCCTTCCTACATCCACAATGTACCTTTTGCACATGTATGTGATATGACATTTAATGGGGAGTTATGCCCATATTTATGGAGTTTTACATCCCCTTCTGTCCGTGTAGACTTCTATAACTGGAAAAATTCTGTATACATTACTGACACAGTCTACACAGATGCCTTTCTGCTTGTTGGATCAGTCCATCTAGGTAATTTGCATATGATTCAACTGCTTAGGAGGTAATTTGCAATCCGCAGAACTTTCCCTGTTTGCGCATGCTTGCCAGCTGCTAAGCACCTGAATCTAAGATTGTTCATGCTCGTGTATGCATTGTGCCATGATGCATACACAAAAAAAATGTGTAAGCTTTACTGAATCCCCCCCCACATCTTTTCTTGTATTGTTACCATCAATCCGGGGTGTATGGGCATGCCAGAGAGGTAGTACCTCTGATGGGGGAACATGTCATGTTCTTCAGAGTAGTTCATCCACCTTGGTCCTCACCCGACACACAGCTCTCACCTGTGGCTCCTCATAACTGTCTGCATGCAACAGCGGCCATACCCCAGGCAACGGATTCGACTGGGCGGCAAAACCAGGTGAGGGTAGCTGACAAGGTTGTAACCTCGGCGAGTCAAGGTTTGTCTACCTATGCATGCGAAGACTGGATCCGGCGGACTGCACTGAGGAAATCACCAGACATATTCAACGGGCAGGAAAGTGGACTCAGCAAAGTGATGTGGAGCACAAATAGGGCACAGTGAAACAATTAGGACACTGTTGGCCATCCACTGCATCCCAACCCATCTCCAGTAGTCTCAACTATGTCCTGCCACTGGATCAAGATAGGCTGGGACGAGAGAGTGAGTGACAATTTGCGCAACTCTCTCTCACTATAATCCTGTTCATGAGCAAGACATCACCCCCCCCAAGTTCTGTGGCGATGGGTGAATGATGAAGCCGCAGAGGTGCGGATACACTGGAAGTTGTAGCCACAACCTCACACACAGGTGACCCAGGGCAATGGGTCACTCTCTACTGGACTGAAACAGCAGTGGAGTCCGGCAGCCCCCTGGGTGTCTGAGCAGCCCTATTTAGGATCATTCTACTCACCTCCATAGTCTAAGGAAGGGACTAGAAAAGGTGCCCTAAACATAGCCTGCTTCATCCTACCCCTGGCCTGCTTGCTGCGGCAGGTGGGGATCCCAACCATGCGGTCGAATCACAAAGAAAAATACATTGGTGACTTCGCTCACCATTGGTACATGGTATGTGCGCACACTCATGGATACTTCCAAAACACAGACCTGACAGATGGACAGCACTTGTCACAAGAGAACTCAGCTGGTACAACATCCAGATAGCAGCCCTCAGTGAGACCAGGTTCATAGATGTAGGGCAGCTGACAGAAGTTAAACCCGGTTATACTTTTTTCTGAAGTGGCTGCAGTAGCGATGAACGTCGTGAAGCAGGAGTGGGTTTTGCCATCAGATCTGATCAGCAAATTAGCCAGTTTCCCAGAAGGATTCAATGACTGACCCATGTCTCTGTGGCTCCCCCTCAAAGGAAAGCTCCACGCCACCTTCATCAATGTATATGCTCCCACCATGACAAATCCAGAGGAAGTTTTATGAAGACTTGGAGTCCCGCATAGCATCTATGTCCAAGGTGGATAAGCTAGTCATCTTAGGCAACTTCAGTGCCAGAGTTGGTGCAGACTACCAGACATGGGACGGTGTCATTGGGAGGAAGGACATTGGCAAAAGCAACAGCAATGGTCATCTACTTCTGAAGACCTGTGCAGCTCATGACCTCTTTATCACAAACACAGTCTTCTGCCTAATTAACCGTAACAAGACGTCATGGATGTATCCACACAGCAAGCACTGGCATCTCATTGATTATGTCATAGTAAGGAGAAGGGACAGGCAGGATGCTAGAGTGACTAAGGCCATGTGTGGTGCAGACTGCTGGACAGACCACAGACTCATCCTCTCGAAACTCAACATGCACATTCAGTCTAGGCGGCGCCTGCAGGGGAAAAAGACCAACAGGCACATGAATGTCAGCAAGTTAGAACGCCACTCTGTGCACCAGAAAGTACAGCTTTGTACCTACCATAAATGTAGATGTTCGAGTGCTAATACAGCTGCAGTAATCACAGATGGGTTTTCTGCCGTCAGGCGGGTCCTCGGTCGGCCGAATTCCAAAGTCTAGGTCCGGCGTCGGTTGTTGTCGCTTTCTTTCCTGACGTCAGTGAGGCAGAGGTATACAAGACACAGCCGACGCCATTTTCTTCAGTCTTTCTTGCCCCAGATGTCAAGTGCCCCCAGAAGGAAGGTAATACATAAATTATATTTATATACATGCAATGCAATATAATCAAAAATCAGTAGTTGCAAGCAAATATACCATAGAAGGATAACCCAAACAGGTTGTATGAAGAGGGGTTAGGACCTAGGCCTTTACCAAGAGGGGAAGGAGGGAGGGAAACCTGTACTGCAGCTGTATTAGCACTCGAACATCTACATTTATGGTAGGTACAAAACTGTACTATGTTCATCGTGCATACAGCTGCAGTAATCACAGATGGGTAGAATCCCAAAGCTACGCACAGGGTGGTAGGCACTAGGTGGAACTGGGATGAGCCAGAATGCCCTGCAACACAGCAGTGGCAAAGCCTGCTCTAGTTTTGGAATATAAAGGCAGGTGGTAGTGTTTTGTGAAGGTATGCACAGAACTCCCAAGTGGCTGCCTCCAAAATATCTTTGGTAGGAACTCCTCTGAGGAAGGCTGTAGAGGTAGCTGTGGCCCTGGTGGAGTGGGATCTGATGCCTGTAGGGACAGATTTTCCATGATAGGAGTAACAAAACCGTATGCAGTGGCCTATCCATTTTGAAATTGTCTGTTTGGTAACTGGCTTCCCTTGAGCTCCTACAGCATAGGACACAAAAAGTTGTTCTGATTTCCTGAAAGGCTTTGTTCTGTCCAAATAATAACGTAGCTGTCTATGGATGTCTAAGGAGTGTAGCAGCCTTTCCCCTTTGTTTTGAGGATTGGGGTAAAAGGTAGGTAAGTGTATGGCTTGATTTAAAGCTACCCTGGATACCACTTTAGGCATAAATGATGGGTTGGTTCGAAGGGAAACCCTGTCCTGATGGAAGATGAGAAAGGGCTGCACAGCCATGAGGGCTTGTAGTTCCGAAACCCTACGAGCTGAGGTAATGGCCAGAAGGAAAGCTGTTTTCCAGGATAAATATTGCAAATCTGTTGAGGCAGCTGGTTCAAAGGGAGGCAATGTTAATTTTTCTAGAATGTAATTAAGATCCCAGGCTGGCATTGGTTGTTTCCTTTGTGGTCTTATATTCTTAGCCGCTCTGAGGAACTGTCTTAAGAGTGGGTGAGAGAATAAGGGTGGATCAGTGTTGAATTCTGCAGAAATGGCTGAGGCATGGATTTTTATGGAGGAAAATGAAAGTCCACTGTTCAGCAGCTCAGCTAGATACTGT
This sequence comes from Protopterus annectens, assembly GCF_019279795.1. Classification (NCBI taxonomy): domain Eukaryota; kingdom Metazoa; phylum Chordata; order Ceratodontiformes; family Protopteridae; genus Protopterus; species Protopterus annectens. Next base: position 1,696,739,366 of record NC_056729.1, on the reverse strand, counting down.
AATACCTGAGGCAAATTCAGTTTTCTAGGATCCTGGCCTTTTTTCTCATTCCAAGAGCAAAACCGTTTCCATTTTGCGGAGTAAGCCTTTCTAGTAGATGGCCTTCTGGCCTCCAAAATGACATCCTGCACCTCTTTGGGGAGTAGGGTCTGTTGTGGTGTTAAGGAATTTTCCATGCAGCGAGACTGAGTGTTTTCAGCTGACTGAAGAGTTTTGTAGCTGTGCTGAGTCAGAAGAAGAGGCATTAGAGGTAGGGACCAGGGGGGGGGGGTATGCGTTAGGCTCCTCAGGAGTGGGTACCAGTGTTGTCTTGGCCAGTCTGGAGCAATCATCATCTTCGGTCTGTCTGCTCTTGCTTTCAAGAGCACCTTGGGCAGAAGAGGCAGAGGTGGGAAAGCATAAACTGTCCATGCTGCCCAACTGAATGAAAGGGCGTCCACTCTCCAGGCCTTTGGATGAAAGGTCCTTGAACAGAACTTTTCCAATTGATGATTCCTGTGGGAGGCGAAGAGATATATGTCTGGCCTTCCCCACGCTTGGATTATCTTTGTAAAAACTTGAGGATGCAACTTCCATTCGTGTGGGTCTGTCATATTTCTGCTTAGATTGTCTGCCAGCGTGTTTTCCAAACCTGGCAAGTACTGTGCTTGAAGTTCGATTTGCCATTCCAGAGCCAAGTTCCAAAGTGTCATGGCTAGTCTGCACAGGGGGTATGAATATGTTCCTCCTTGTTTGTTTATGTACCACATTACTGTGGTGTTGTCTGTTCTTATCAATAATTGTCCTGGATGCAGGAGGTCCTTGAAAGCTGTAATTGCATTTATCACTGCTAGCATTTCTTTTTGATTGATGTGAAGGTGCTTTTCCTTTTGGGACCATTTGCCCTGAATGCACCTGTCTGTCATGTGCACCCCCCCAGGCGTAATCTGAGGCGTCTGTTGTGATGACTTGATTTGCTTGAGGCTTGCAGAATGGGAGACCTGTGTTTGTTTGACATGCTTGGGCCCACCATAGAAATTCCTTTTGCAAACATGGAATTATTGGTATTATTGTTTCCAAACTGTGGCTGTGTTGAGACCATACATTTTTTAGGTACCATTGAAGTTTCCTCATATGCAACTTTGCACATGGGATTAAAAGAATGCAAGATGCCATGAAGCCCAGAGCCTGCAGGATTTTCCTTGCAGTAAGCCTGGTACAATTTGCTAGTATTTTGAAGTACTGAGTTAGTTGCCCCTGTTTTTCTGGCGTAAGATAGGCCATCTAGGTGTTTGTGTCCAAGTTGGCACCCAGGAAAGTTATTTTCTGAGATGGTGCTAGCCTGGATTTCTCATTGTAGACTGTGTATCCCAGAGAATTCAGTAACCGTGTTACATAAGCCAGATGTTCCAGAAGTATGTGCTTGCTGTCCGCTTGGATCAGGCAGTCATCCAAATAAGGGTAAATTTGTATCCCTTGAAGTCTGCAGTAGGCAATTACTGATGCCAGGCATTTCGTGAATACTCTGGGCGCAGTAAATAAGCCAAAGGGCAAAGCAGAGAATTGATAGTGGATTGAACCTGCAAGAAATCTGAGGTATCTTCTGCAGCTTTGTCTGATTGGGACATGCAGGTATGCCTCCTTGAGGTCCAATGTTACCAGCCAAAACTCCTTGCCCAGCATGGGAAGAAGCTGCTGTAATGTGAGCATCTTGAATTTTGGTGCAGTAAAATGTGTTTAGGATGGATAAGTCCAAAATGGGTCTCCAGTCGTTTCCTTTCCTTGGTACCAGAAATAGCCTGGAATAAAAACCTTGACCTTGTTCGTGAGTAGGTACCTCTTGAATAGCTTTCATGTCTATGAGCTTTGAAATTTGTAGTTGTGCCTCTGCCCTTTGATTGTGTGGCAGGTTTGGCATGCCTCTCATTTTTGGAAGAGTGTGAAAATGAAATCTGTAGCCTCTGTTTATAATGTCCAGGATCCATTTGTCTGTTGTGACAATATGCCAATTTCTTGTAAATAATGCCAGCTTTCCTCCCAAGGGTGCTGCCAGCTGAGTCTTGCTTGGCATGGAAAGGAGGAAGTCATTGGGTTTGTTTCCTGTATTGTTGTGCACTGCCTTCGCCACCTCTTGGTGCTGGAGTTTGCCATTGCCTGCCTCTATATGATCCTTGTGATTGTCCTCTGCCTCTTGTGCGCCTGTATCTACCTCTTTGGGGATTGTCCGTGGCTGGAAAGGACCAGTTTTTAGAAGGCCAATTTCTGCTAAAACGTGGTGGTTGAACCTGTAGAAAAGCTTTGACAGTTTGCATAGATTTGGCTTTTTCTTCCATTTTCCGTAGTATCTCCTCAGCATTAGTACCAAATAGCACACACTTTTGTAAAGGAGCATCTAGTAGTTTAGCTTTCACATGATCAGGCAAGATTTGTTCCCTAAGCCAGGCATGTCTACGAATGACTGATCCTGTAACAGCAGCTCTACTTGAGGCCTCTAGGGCATCATAGCCACATTGTAAGGTGTGTTTACCCACTTGTTCTGCACTATGCATCATATCCTGCAACTCATTCAAATCTGGTTGTTCAGGTTGAGACATTTTATTTCTTAATTGTGATAACAGAAACTGCTGATATTTAAGCATATGGAACTGACAATTTAAGGCCCTCATGGCTAGGGTGGCCGAGGTATATACCTTTTTTCCCCACCTTTCTAAGGATCTTGACTCTCTTTCGGAAGGTAGTGGGGATTCTTAGCAGTAGAGGCCTTCATTCCCTTGGGGCCTTGAGAAATGGTTTCAGGGTCAGCATTATGGCTTTTGTAAAGAAATTGGTGAGAGTTAGGAACTCTGTAGTACCCATCAGGCTTGACTGGGGCAGGAGGCAGGGAATCCGGATTAAGGCAAGCCTCCGAATAAACATCAAGTATGTCCAAGACAGGAGGTATCGCCAGAGGTCTGTGTTGAGGTAACAAAAGAAATTCCCTAAGTCTTTTCTTGGAATCAGAAAAGTCTTGGCCTTCCCAATGGAAGTGTTCCCTCAAGGTGTGCAAGGTTTGCCCAAAAGAAAAATCCTCTGGAGGAGATACAGAAGGAATGGACTGCTCTGCATCAGAATCTTCAAAAGGGGAGTAAGAGTGTTCCTCTACATCAGAATGTTCTGAAAAAATGGAGCCCTGATCAGAAGAGGGAGAATCTTCCTCCACTCTGGGTCTCTTGTCTGGAGGGGGTTGGGAACCCCTGATAAGACTAATTAAATCCTCAGCCATTTTTAGCATCTGCTTTTTAGGCATGGGGCCTGGATTTGGGCCCTGTGCAACAGGCCTCTTGGGATGCCTGGCTGATTTGGACTTAGTAAAGGCCTTAATGGAAAAGGAAGATGAGGGTCTAAAGACACCATGGGTGGAAGTGGACCTGTCCACATTAGGAGGCTCAACGCGGTGGTTGTAGTCTGGGTATGGGCCGAGGTACCTGCGGTCTCGGTTACAGAACACACAGCCAAAGAAGTGTCGTCGGTAGTCAGGGGCTGCATAGGCGTCTCGCTGAGAACCGGACCACGTGTAGCCGGTTTTGGCGTGGTGTCAGTCCTTGTCCTTTGGACAAAACGGTAGTCGGAGTCTCCGACGACATTTTATAATCAAAGGCTTTACCAAAAAGGTGTTGGGCGAACTCCGCCCGACGCTTAATAGTGCGTTTATTGAAAGTAGCGCAAAAGCGACAGCCCGAGACGTCGTGGTCTGGGCCTAAACAAGGTATGCAGAGGGAATGGAAATCCTTATGCGGTATTTGCTTCCCACAAGAAATACAATTGTTAACTTTCTGACATCGGTCTGAGGCAAGAAAAGTTTCCCCAACGGGGTACTTAGCTTTAAAGAAGACTTCGGTTTCCAATTTTTCGTAAATTCAGGAGCTGGCCGACCGGCACTTGCGAACTGCTTCTGCTTCAGGCACCGCGCGGCAACAAAGACTGAAGAAAATGGCGTCGGCTGTGTCTTATATACCCCTGCCTCACTGACGTCAGGAAAGAAAGTGACAACAACCGACGCCGGACCTAGACTTTGGAATTCGGCCGACCGAGGACCCGCCTGACGGCAGAAAACCCATCTGTGATTACTGCAGCTGTATGCACGATGAATATCCACGGTGAGGACCTCGACAGTAAGCTTGACCAACTAAGCTTTGGCACCAATTGTGCAGAAGATGACTGGTCCGCCTTTTGGGTTGTGATCTACAACACTGCTCTTGCTCATTTGGTCCTGAACACATGCAAACACCAGGACTGGTTTGATGATAATGAAGACATTCAGAAGGTGCTGGATAAGAAGCATAAAGCCTTCAGATCCCTCCAGCAAGACACTACATCCTTTTCCATTTCCAAGAAAGCAGCCTACACCTCCATCAAAAGCAAGGTGAAAGCAAAGCTCAGACAGATGCAAGACTCCTGGCTCAGCAGAAAAGCAGATGACATCCAGAAGTACGCTGATAGCAACAACTCCAAGCGTTTCTATGATGCCCTGAAGACCATCTACGGGCCATAGTCCTCTGGAACAACACCACTGCTCAGTGCCGATGGGTCCACCCTGCTCACTGACAAGAAAGACATCCTGAAAAGATGTGCTGAGCACTTCAACAATGTTCTGAATAGGCCTTTCTCAATCAATGCCTAAGCCATTGACCGCATGCCACAAGTCACCATTAACACCTCCCTAGCAGAACCTCCAAAGGAATCGGAGGTTAAGGAAGCAATTAAGCTTCTCTCAAATAGTAAAGCACCAGGCTCTGACTCCATTCCAGCTGAAATCTACAAGACAGGGGGACCAATCTTGTTAAAGAAGCTCACAGAGCTCTTCCAGACCATGTTGAAACAGGAAGTTGTCCCTCAGGAGCTAAACAATGCCTCCATCGTCCATCTCTACAAGAGGAAGGGAAATAGGCAGTCTTGTGACAACCACAGAGGAATCTCTCTCCTGGTCATTGCTGGCAAAATCCTTGCCATAGTCCTCCTCAACTGCCTCATTCAACACATGGAAGATGGACACCTGCCAAAGAGTCAGTGCGGCTTTAAAAGAGAGCCGAGGGACACTGAACATATTTGCAGCATGTCAAGTTCAGGAGAAGAGCTAGGAACAAAACAGGGACCTTTACACAACCTTCGTGGACCTGACCAAAGCCTTTGACACAGTCAGTTGTGAGGGGCTATGGAGGATCATGGAGAAGTTTGGCTGCCCAGGCAAATTTAATCAGTATGGTGCACCAGTTCCATGATGGCATGCTTGCTCAAGTACTGGATGAGGGAGACTCTTCTGATGTCTTCCCAGTCACCAACGGAGTCAAGAAAGGCTGTGTACTGGCACCCATGCTGTTCAGCATGATATTCTTGGCCATGCTGGCAGTTGGCTTTTGCAATGATGAAGAAACCAGCATCAAGATTAGATACAGGACTGATGGCAGGCTCTTCGACCTGTGGAGGCTACAGGCCAAGACCAAGTTTGAAGAGGACTTTGTGTGCAATTTCCTGTTTGGGGAGGACTGTGTACTCAGTGCTGCCACAGAGGCCCAGATGCAGCAGAGTATGAACTGCTTTTCCATTGCCTGCAGAAAGTTCGGCCTCACAATTAATACCAAGAAGTCTGAGGTTTTGCATCAGCCCACACCGCAGAAGACATATGCAGAACCACTGATGGTGAGATCCTGAAGGCTGTTGACAAGTTTACATACCTCGGCAGCACACTCTCCAGATTTGAGAACATTGACGATGAGGTAGTCACACGCATCGCCAAGGGAAGCTCCACATTTGGATGTTTGCGAGAGTCAGTGTGGGAGAGGAAAGGTATCAAACTGTCCACAAAGCTGAAGGTGTACAAGGTAGATGTGCTGCCCACACTACTGTATGCCTGTGAGACATGGACTGTGTATGAGCATCATGCCAAAAAGTTGAATCACTTCCATATGAACTGCTTAAGAAAGCTGCTGAAAATTACCTGGCAGGACAAAGTTCCAGACACAGTTGCCCTCTCTTAAGCTGGACTGCCAAGTATCTACATCCTGCTGAGGAGAGTCCAAGTCAGGTGGGCAGGCCAATTTGTACGTATGCCAGACACACACCTCCCCAAGAGACTGTTTTATGGTGAACTTGCAGGAGGCAAATGCACTCAAGGTGGGCAGAAAAGCATTTTAAAGGACACACTGAAAGTCTCTGAAGAGCTTTGGCATTGACCCGGACTCCTGGGAAACCCTAGCGCAAGACTGCCTCGCCTGGCAAAACTGCATCAGCAAAGGTGTTACCTCCTATGAGGAGGGCAGGACCGCAGAGGAAGCATGAGCTGCGTAAATCCACAGCCAACTCTTTACCAACCAACCCAAATGACCACTTGTGCCCAATGTGCGGCAGACATTTCAGAGCCCACATCAGACTGATCAGCTACAGCCGGACACACCACACTCAATGTCCTTGATGTGATATCATTGGCCATCGACAGACGAACAACCATCAATCCAACATTAAAAAAAATGCTGCATTCCTGCCTTCCCTTAAACTTCACTCCTCCTCCTCCTGAACATTATTCTGCGTGTATTGTTCTCACAATTTCTGTTTACTTGTATGTAATTTGCCATGTCTCTGCTCTAAAGATCCCTCTATCAGTTCTTTTATCCCTTTCACAATATTGAATACTTCAAATAGAGTTGGTTTAGACTTAGATTTCCATTTTCTAGTAATTGCTTTTGTGGCAGCCAACAGAATTAAATTTAATAAGGCTTTACTACGTCTAAGCAATTCTGATCCTTGAACGTGGACAGCTCTAGCAGCTTACCCACATCCTTAGATTCCTAAAGATTTTCTGAAAAGTGTGCTAAAGCCAAATAATAATAAATACATTAGGAACAGTAAGTGTTATTCAAAAGGTACAAGCCACAGGTACTTTAAAACATGGTAGACAGATCACACACAGGTTCATCACGAAAAAGTTACAGGGTAAGGTTATACTTTTTGGTTTGGAAGGACTGACCAATGATGTTAGGAAGAACACCTGTAGGGCACACAAAGAAAAATTATCTTTATGCTAGAATTGCTTTTTAGCTGAATCTTAATGTGCGGAACAAGAGAACATTACCAACGGGCATCAGAATGCTTGGGTTCTTTGCCAAAAGTATACACCCTAAAATTCAGACCGCATCTTCTCAGTTTACAGTCTACTGCTGAGGTTTCATTTGGGACATTCATTTCAGTTTTGAAGACCACATGAGGGATGGGACATCAAACTGGTAGTGAGAACAGAACGTTAAGGATGACGGGGGGGGCCTAGTCAAAGGACTGTTATACAGTACAATGACATACAATGGTCAAGAAAAGGAAATTTATAATGTAAATACGTAATGCACTGAAGACAGGTAGGTAGGGCACAGATGAAAAGAAAGAACAGGAGGAAAAGGCAAGAGTGGGAAAAACACAAGGAAGATGTACAGTGAACAGTAAGAAATTCTACTTAAAGTGTGACATTCTTATAATATATAGTGAGAGGGTGGGCGATAAAATCTCATCCTCCCTGTACATCAATAACAAAAAATATGGCAAGGTTAGAATCAGCAAGGTAGCTGCAGGGGGCTAGCTGCAACACTTGTACTAACGTTTAGGACCCAACTTCTTATTGCTATAGGATTATATATAGAAACGTGAATTACCAGTAGAAAAAACAAAGTTATTCATTTTTATAGGTAGTTCATGTGAATGTTTTTTGAATATCACACAGTTTCAACAGCCTTACAGGCAAACAAGAATGAAAAAAAAATTACACACACACACAGATAAAAGCTTGCAAAACATACCACAGAGTAAGGGTCAGACTGATTGGGACTAGCTAATAAAGCCTAGGACATGTTTAAAAGCTTACAAATCAGCACAGAAAATAAAATATTCAGGTAGGCATTTTGGCACTACGTGACCAAAGAAATTTTCACCTGTTGCAAACTTTTTCTACCTTTTCTATCTCTAAGCTGAGGAACCAATCCATCTCTATGGTTTGCATCAGCATTTCTTTAATAAATGAGGTTTATCACAGCATTTTCAAATGTTCTATCTTACTGTACAGAATTACATTTCCGAAGACATAGGAATAAACAATGCTGCCATACCTTTTGAGAACTAAAACTATTCTATTTCTTGAGGGATTGCTTCTTCCAGTTTGTCACCTCTTTAAACGTTCCCTCGGACGTCCTGATGCTCCATTATCTGAGCTCAGCTGCTCTGTATATCATTGCCTTCAAATCTGGCACATATTAAACCACCACTCTGTTTTCTGCCTTTCAGTAATTTCCACACGGTCTAAAAACTAAGAGGGATGGGTATAGAATGAGATACATCTATACCACAAGAATTCTACACAAATATTAAAAAGTAAGCTCCCAAGTCAAAAATAACAGTCCCTGACAGGAAACTTCTGATACTGTTTAAAAAAAAAAATGGTTTCTTAAAGGGGAAACTGTGCTTTTAGTCAGAAAAGTTTTTAAAATGGCAACAATTTGTGTGTGGAAGGGTTCCCTTGAAGGGAGTTGTCTGCCAGAAACGAAGCTTGAAACCAGTTTCTCCTCCTGTAATGCCTCGGAGCTACTTCCTCTTAACACAAGAAAATACTGAAATTTTCTCAGCAGACTGCTGACTTCCCTGAAATTGGATAGCCAATCAGCAGAGTGTAGGTGTGGGAGATTTGTAAGGCTACTGCAGCAGTGAGAATGAACATCTCTTACACCAAACAGCCCTTCAGGCCTAAGCTTCGGATCTACACTAACAGATGAGACGAGCAGGAGGGACAGATTTATGTGAAGCCTACTCTTCGCTGGAATAAATCTTCTATACAGGTTAAGCAGTGTGGCACACAGTCTGCCTTTATAAAGGAGCTTGGCACCTGAATAGGTTTTTATAAAATCATTCTTGGGTTGACTGGCTTGGCCCTCCTTGAAAAGGGAGGCAAGGCCTAAGGATGGGTACTGGAAAGGTGGCAGTGGCCTTGGGCCTCAACTGATTGCAACTCCTAAGAATTCAAGCAGATGTGGTAAACTGGTCCCTTATAGCCAGGGATCACAAGGGAAATGACGGTCATAGGGGGTGAGGGGGTGAACTGTGAGCATGAGTGTTGCAGAAAAATGTGGCATGATGGTACACACTGAAAAGAATGAAGTTCTCAAGATAAGATCAGCTGTAAGAGCCCTCTCAAACTAAAAATCTGGACTTGAACAGCAGCTTTATTGGACAACTGTATTTCCTCCCAGTTGTGCACAATTGTGTGTAACAAAGGACTTGCCACTGGAAATACTAACAAAACGTTTGTTGCATTATCTTCAAAAAACAGATATTGTACTTCATACATGACTTTCAAGTGTGTGTTTAAGACTGCCCATTTAGTTTGGTGTTTTCTTCCCTCAGCCTCCATTTAATTACTATGCAACTTTGAGTAATTTACTTAACCAGACAGCTCTCCAAAAGTGTATGGTGCCTAGTGGGTGTACACAGTTAGCAAATTAATGAAATACAAAATTGTACAACTGGTGTTTACAAAGATACTGCAGAGAACACACAAAGAAACAGATTCAGATATCAGTAAAGTAACCATTACCTAACCCTGTAAGTAATTATGGACCTTGACAACCATGCTGAAAAAACGGGTCATATATCCCATGCAAGTGATCATATGCAACAGAAAAGGATTATGAATAAACCCAATGACATTTGTTTGCTGTTTAAGAACACACACCACTAATGAGTTTAAGCAGTTCATATTTTATTTGACGTACTGCTCCAATTATTCTTTTAAGAACCTCAATCATGGTTTGGCAACATAAGAAAGTCCTTAAACAAAAGTGAACTTCCTGTAAGAATCCATGAAAAAAATGTATAAACTAAACTAATCTTGCATTTAGTTTATAAGCACAATGAAACAAAGATTTTTTTAAACGCTTGCATGACTAGAGCTCAAGTGTTGCTGGTATAAAACCTGTATAATGTAGCCATTTTCCTGTTCACTGTAGTGTTTCAACTCCTGTCAATGCCAAGTGCCCGAGAAAGTTCACAGTTGTTCTCTTTAGTTTTCAGAAGCCAACCTATTGCTTCTTGTACACTTGTCTGCAGATCTGGTCCTCACACCTCATTTCCTAGGGAAGACAACACAAATGTAAAAACACAAGCCATGAATGCAATCCCACTTAGCATTTAACAGTTTCAAATGCAGCTACTACCTGTGGTGGGCACAGCAATGTTACAGCCATCTGAATACACAATGTACATAAATGAATTCTTTTTGACGATGTTATTGCTGCAAATATACATGATAAACTATCACGTTTACCAAATCTTTTAATTTAATGTGCTCAAATCCTTATGCACAAATCTAGGTATAATCAAACTTTAATCTATCAATACTATGGAAGGCCTGGTTTAGACAGTATTTTTTTATATATAAACAATCTGAAAATGGTTGCTGTCATAATGTTTATTTAAATACTGGAAACAGGACCAGCAAACTGGCTCATTTCCTACTGTTCAACCCTCACTGAGGAATGGATGTGGTTTCCTGGGCAGGAACAAATGGGCCATAGGGCTCTCACCTAGCTTGGAACACCCTTTTCTAATTCTGCTATGAAGAATAGGTGGACCGGATAAAGATAGAGGAAACACTGAGCAAGATCCTGGGAGGAGCACTGAAAACTAAAATAGCCAAAACAATTCTCTGGCCAAGAGGTCAATAACCACACCTTAGAAACGATGGTTTAACTATTACGCTGGGTGCAAAAATCCAGGTTTCCCTGGAAGGAAGGCATAAAATCATAAAAAGTACGCACAATAGACAACTGTCTTCTTAATAACCTTACCTAAAAGAAAGAAAGGTTATATGTGGGACAAATGACTGGTGCCAACTAAATTCGACAAAATGCATAACCATACCTTTTGGGAAGTCAAATACTCCTATAAATTACAACATTAATAGCATATCCTTAAGAGTGGACTCAGCTGAGAGATCCAGGTACATAGACAGCAGTCTCAAACTTCTGCCACCATGTGTCCTCAGTGGCGGCACAGCTTGTAAGTAAAGGCATGGCATCCAGTACAAGGAAGTTAAATTCTCACTGTACTTGGCCCTCATCAGACCAATAGAGTACAATGCACCTTTTGGTTTGTACTTGACCAGGCAATTGCAACTGCTGGAGTAGCCCGAGAGGTTCCTTATTAAAACAGGCTGAAACATGTCTTAATGCTGACTGACTAAAAGCCTTTGCTCTTTACTCCGTCTCCTACTGATCTGTGCCTAACCTACAAGCCACTCAATTCCAGCCATGAAGAAACAGTTACAAATTCACAAGACAAACTGCAAGAGGGTCACCCAATCTAGAGATCTAAACTTGTCTGACACAAACAAAATGTGCTGGAGAGACAGTTGTGTCTCAGATTACCCCTTCTCTGGAACAAGCTTCCTAGTCACATAAAGCAGAGCCCTTCCCTTATGCTCTTCAAATGCAGTTTACATCAATGGATGGGGAATCATAAATTTACACCCAAGGTGGCATCCATGTTCCTTAAGGACAGGGGTAGTCTGTAAAATACTTTACGGTATAGGGACAAACCTAAGCAATCCTCTAGTCCTTGGGTATCCAAAAAATCAGGTACAATTCGGGTAATAATGCCTAGGCTTGTAAAGGATCTTAAGCCGTTAGCTTAGTAATCTCCTATGAATTACCCAGAAGGCTGAGTCTTAAAGTACAGTTGATCCAAAGGAGTCAAGTCATTATCTGTACAATAAAGCAAATTGAAAACAGCAAAATGCAGATGCTGCTCAATTTGTGCAACACAACTGGGTATGCACTATAAATGGAAAATAAAATATTAAAACTGATGCTGCAGCAGAAAGTCTTACAAAAAGAACCCAGTAGACAGGCAAAAGAGAATCGTATAGAATTTCTCAAAATACACAACCACCGAGCAAAAACATGCATATGTATTGGTATGAACACCTTTAAAAACAGTACAGAAATGCTCCTAATGCATATACTCGAGTTGCAGCGTACAATGCACAAAACAACTAAGACAGTAGGAAAAGCATTGACGCACTCCACACCCTCTTTTAAACCTTCTCCCTTGAAGGTCATACTAACCAACGTGAAGTAAGAGTGGCATTCATAAAAACGTATCACCCTTTATAGGATCATAGGCAAGTATTAAACTAGCTGCCCTTATGGATCATTTTAAGCCTAGCCAGTTTCCCTTAGTAAGGATCACACCCTGTGCTTCTCACCTGTGAGGTAATCACCTTAACAATTTTACCATTTCCCAGCTCCCAGGATATTAGAATGTTGCAGTCCACATAAAGCTCACATTTTGAATTCACACACGACTTCAACAGGTAACTTGCAAAAAGGAACCCGAAGCAAAAATGCTCAAGCAAAAAAAGAGCCAACGCATATGACAAAAATATATATTAATGTGCATTTTACACAGTGTGGGGAAGCAAAGAAAAAGGAAACGAGGAACAATGGGAGGAGGAAACTGCAACATCCTGAAAATGTCTGCAAATTAATAGAGCAAGTCAGGAAGACAGATGGGTGGGAATGGGTAACTGGTGGTGGTGGTGGGGGGGTGGTAACAAACAAAACATAAGTAGAGAGAAAGCAGGGAAAAAGTAAAACCTGGAGGGAAACTGGGTTGATGGAAGATGTTGAGTCTTTTGTTGAGAACACAGAGGTGCTAGCAGACACCTTTTCATAATTTAGCTTTAGTATTTCTTTTGTAGTCACAATCACAGAATCCCCGCTGGAGAAGACACACATATCAGACAGAGTGATCACCGGTGGTGAATAAGGTACAATATTCAGCAATGGAGGGGGCCGTTTGACAGGAAGAGGGCATCAAGTTTCAGAACAAGTTCTGCCTTATAGGTAATTTGCTTTTACAGAAAACGGATAGATTATCTTTTTAAGACACAGTGCATCTCAGTCTCTATTGTGTATATCATCTACAAAAAGTGACATCTGCTGTGAAGATAAGTCAGTGGGAACCAGTGAATCAACCTTCAAACAACTGAACAGCACAGTTAGTATTCTTAATAAGGAGGTAAACAATTCAACACAGTATTCCAATGCTTTCCAGAGAAGCTGAAAACAATTTTCCTGCTCATAACCCACATCCGACAAGTGGGTGACCAAATTTCAAATTTTTTTTTTTTTTTTTAATTCTGGGAAACAAGTAAAACCTGGACACCTGTAGATGCCACTCAGGTCAGCGTTCTTACAGTTGCAGAATGTCATTATTGGTAATGGCAGAGGTAAGTTTGCTGGAAAAATAAGTCTGGAAGTGGTCAGTAGGACCTTCTAAGAGTGGTGTGTTAAAATCAGCATTAAAAATATAGTTGTGTGACCTCGGATGTACAGATGCTTCCACCAAACCACAACAGCTCCATATTTATCAGATTGTACAATAACAGTCTCATTCTCGTTTTGCAGAACTTTGAGGGCTGACAGATCTCCCCACTTGATGCTGGAGTCATAAGTTCTAGCAGTGAAAACATTAAGTCAGCACCGTCTTTCCTACAGTGGTTGAAAAACGCCTTGAGCAACAAGATGTCTTGGAAGGTGGCTTTGTGGACAGATGCAGCTGATTATCCCAGTAATGTGGTCTTCTCCCCCCCATCTGTAGTGGGGGAGGTTTCACTAGATCAATGTGGGCTGGGGGGTACTCTCACCAACAGAAATGCTCTAGAATTTGGAGCACATCAATACGAGTCGTATGGAGGTACAAAAGAAACACCCTTACTTGGGATGGACAGTGTCGGGAGGGATGCCTGCCACTAGATTGCTGAACTGCACCAAAGGCTGCTCCGGTTTGTCTGAAGCTCTGCTGAAGCAAGGCCTGAAGATTCCTAGACTCCGTGTCCTTTATCATCCAAAAAGAGGAATGAACAGATGTAGCCACTGATAAAAGGAAGGTGGTAAGTAGCTGTATGTTGAAGTCATTTTGCATCTTTACAGTTTTATTCACATCTCTTCAGTTTCACAATGGAGGCAACAGTACTGTTCATGTCACCACGGATTACTATGGAAACCATTTGCCTGTCTGTGTTGTCAAGCAGGTGATTCTTGAAGATGAACACAGAATAAATACTGAAACTAATTAATATATAATCTTTTGCTCCAAGTACTCTTGTGGCCTTATTGACCTTTTCAAGCAAGCTTTTTTTAGACAGCCCTGTTTTCCTTCAAGCCGTTCCCTGCCTTGTATTTAATTTTTTTTAATAGTTTCCCTGTGATTACCCATTCTTCCCAGTCTTATTCTGCAGTGTTTATTTGGTCCATTTGCATGTATTCTCATGCTATTTTGTTCTCTTCCTAGTACCACTTAGTTTTCCTGATCCTTTGTGCTTCTCTGATTATTTTGTCATCTTCCTACAGCTCCAATCAATCTAATTCTTATGGCTAGGCTTGTATAGGCCCTAGAGCTGATAGCCTAGTACCAACCTATGAACCTATGTTATACATACGTATCTATAGCTTTCTCTCTCCGTGGGCTCAACTGAAATCGATCCCACCCAGTTAGACTTTCCAAGTAATCAAATGTCAATAAATAATATATAGAATCCCCTACTTTTTTGATAGGACCAGGGTTCTGGAATTATATACCACTGGTAGATTGAGAAATGGATGTAGAATGCTTGATGTCAATATCTGCATTTGCTGGACACTTCTCTAGCTATATCATTATGGTATGGGGGCCATCTACCTGCACTGTAACATGTGTGGATGCAACACATGGCCCACACCTGCAACCCCCTACCTTAAAAATTTTGGCTTTATTCCTCTGCATTAAGAAATGGCAAAAAAAAAACCAAAACAAAACACAGGAACACTTATTTACAGAGTACTCAGTTTAAGAAGTGTATATTATAAAGGCATTTGCAGTAAAATGCATGTTTAAAAATGATTAATGCTAAGTGCAGTTATGCCATTACTTGTTCACTGCACTCCTCTCACACTTCTCAAATGCTCACACATAACAGGATGGACAAGCAATACTGTGAGTGGAAATCAGGGATGTTCCTGAACGTAAGAACAGTGGAGAGGAAAGCGACTGCAACACATTTTTATTTGACAGCTCTGCCTAGCCTACCCTCCCTATAATGCATCATGCACAACAACACTACTAACTTACCCCATAACGCATCATGCACATCAACACTACTATCCTACCCCATATAAGGCATCATGCACATCAACACTACTATCCTACCCCATAATGCACCATGCGCATCAACACTACTATCCTACCCCATATAAGGCATCATGCACATCAACACTACTATCCTACCCCATAATGCATCATGCACATCAACACTACTATCCTACCCCATAATAAGGCATCATGCACATCAACACTACTATCCTACCCCATAATGCATCATGCGCATCAACACTACTATCATCAACACTACTATCCTACCCCATAATAAGGCATCATGCACATCAACACTACTATCCTACCCCATAATGCATCATGCGCATCAACACTACTATCCTACCCCATAATGCAATGCACATCAACACTACTGATGACATGCCTTGCACGGGTCTATATTAGAATCTCAAAAGGACTAAACAGCGAACGCTCATATGAGAGAAAACGGAAAACAAACTCCTTATTGTGGGGGGCTGCGCCCCCCCCCCCCGCACTAACTACATATTCCAACTCCGAGATCGCACCACAGTGAGGAAAGGGCAAATATACCAATTTCCACTGTACCACGATCCCAAAAGACCCCCTTCGATGTCTGCCGTTTTCGCTCATATGAGTGTTTGCTGTTTAGTCCTTTCAAGATTCTAATATAGACCCGACTTGCACAGAATGTGATTCATTTGTACTACATATTACAGAACTAGATTATGCTGTAACAGTACTACTGTTTGGTTTAGGACTGTGAACTTTTGTACAGAAGACTGCACAAGTTTCTTAGTGTTACTCTTGTGTTCAAGGCTCCACATGCTGGCTATGTACAGGAAGCTTCATCTGCAGTCTATGTAATGCTGTCCCATCATTTTGGGATTTAGCCAAATATCTGTGTCCATCCAGCCATCAGTCTGACCACTGACAAACTCAACATTCACCACCCTGTTTTATTATTTGACTAGTTAGTCCTACATACAAAATAAACCACAGACAACAGACCTACGAAATAAAGTGACTGTTTTAAGCAACACTAAGATTTAGGATTTATTATCTAAGGTCATGAGCAGAATAAATAATAATAATAATTAGGACTGCATGCAGTCAATATACAAGGATGCAGTGCGAACAGGAGAGAGGGCTGTAGTCATCAAATTTAATTCTCAAAGTCAAGATATATGCAATACTGCAAAATCATGTACATTTCAATCCTGACAGTGTTTATTACAGACTGTACACACATTTATAAGTTTCACCATAGTTTTCAGGTAAACAGGTTGCAAAGCATTATGATAAATTTCCATACACAGTTTACAGAAGTCTGCAGTAGCTGCAGTGAAAATTAGCTGTTTGCATGCTACAGAGCAGAAATAAACACATGCATCTCTATCACCACCAGCTGGTGGACAAATTAAAAATAGCTACCTTAAGGTAAACATTAATTACAGTGTGTGAGGTAGTCTGTGGTGCAAATTAAATCAACTAGCGTGAGTCCAGTTTGTTACTGCCACCAATCCTCCATTATCCCCTGGACTCCATCATGAGGCATGATTTAAGCACCAGAAGTGGTTTTGTATTTCAACATAATTAAATACAATGTTGTAACTCAGAAGCCTGTAATTATGCATTTTAATGAATTCTAATGGATGTCAATAGCATGTAAACTCAGGTAGCTATTACATATACATTAGGACTACAATTTCAGATAGGATATATATACTACAATTATTACAGAAATGCAACCATCTTATTTCTTTAAGAATTCATGCATTTACTGTTCAGATGTCTCTTCAGAATTCAATGTGATACTTAAAATGAAATACCGTTTTAATATTTAGGTTTCGTGAAAAGCCAGTTAGACAGAATGAGGTCATCACCCAAGTGATGGGTGGAGAGGAGTGGAGATTTAATTCACAAAGTTCTTCACATTTAACTACTCGAGTCTTCTCAGAACTATTCCTCCTTGCTAGATAATGAACTACTCTGCAGAATCTCTCACATATTACATGTCCCAGTAACTGTAGTTACCTCTGACTTTTGCTTCCTAATGGCCTTTTAGCGTCATTTAACTCTATGAAAGGGACATCTGGTAGATTTTCTGCACAGACCATGGCTTCATTTCTTCTTATGATTTGGCATAGTTCCAAAACTTTTCCAGCAACTCTTAACTCCTCTTATTATAACAAGGTAATTTTTTTTTTACATGTGGAAGAGAAGCGAAGACAGAAATGCCTAATTATAATAATAAAAAAAAAAAAGTTTAGCAATGGAAAAACAGGGTTCAAAGCACTAATTCAAATCGAAATCCATCAACTTCTGTTTTAGTTAGATCTTATGTCCAATACTTTTGAACCTACCAAGGTCAGAAAGATCTTACAAGTCTGTAGTTTTTATAACTTGCTACAATCTAATTCTAGACCTCAAAGAAAAAAAAAAACAAACAGTATGCATCATCTTCCAGCAAAATGAACAATGAGTGAAACATACGAGACACCAACAACTTCTTAGTTATTGTTTAGCCATCTGCTGCTGCTTCTGAACATAAAAAGACCAGAAACTGCTTCCAGGTAACAGAGTCGGGTGATTTAGACCAGCAAGAGGAAGATGAATCAGACAGCAGCTGTGACAATGAGCATATAATGACGGCGCAGTGGTGCAGAGGTAGCATTGTCGCCTCACAGCACGAGGTTCTCTGGTTTGATTCTCGGCTGGGGTGCCTTCTGTGGGAGTCTGCATGTCCTCCCTGCGTTCGTGTGGGTTTCCTCCAAGTGCTCCGGTTTCCTCCCACATTACAAAGACATGTGTCTGGAGCATCTCTCCCCAGGCCTCCACTGAAAACTGGCTTTGTTACAAGTCGGACTTTCCCAGTTAACAAATGGTAAATAAATAAAATAAATAACGTAGGAGTAGCCAAAATATCCAGCTCAAGTAAGAAAAATAGCCTAGACACACTTTTAAACTTAGGGCCTTCTGGAAGAAAAATAATGCTGGCATCTGGAGCAAACAGCACGAATAACTCGGGTAGCTACGCACAGAACCATCTTTATGGAGAACATGCATTTAGACAACAGAAACTTCTTACTACATGTTAAGATCATGTTCTCATTAGTGAAGAATTTTGGATAGTGCTGCATGATTTGTGGTGTTTATGTGGAATAATGACTGGGAGTTTTAATGGTTAATTATTCACTTTCTTAAAAGTGTCCCTCAAGTTATGAAACAACTAAATCAAATACTCATCTTTTTCCTGCCACCTTCGGTTGTGAAAGAAACCATGTCAAATCCGTAGTATCCTCTCTCATGCTACCTTCACTCCATCAGATCTATTCCAGAGCAGACCGTCAGTCACTGCCTGTGGTTTATTCTACAGCTGTATTGCCCCCAACACCACTTATTCTACAGCTCCAAACTCCCAACTGATTTCTATTACTAAGTGGTCATGTATATGTATGCCTCCATAATTTTTTTTAAATGCCTCCATCACATTTTCATAAAAACAAGGTGGATTAAATTACCAAGCAAGTTCATCTCTAGATGGCTCAAAAAGGATGTTTTAATGAAGCCACACTAGTGTTAAGTGAGGAATTCAGTGTAAGAAAACAAATGAAAGTTAAATGACTCCTTGCCTTTGATAAAAAGTGCAAACATCTTTGGTGACTTTGGTGAAAGAAAATATAATCCATACTCCAGATTAAAGTGCTGCAAAACATGGTCTCTTGCCAAGTAAGGAAACAGTGCTTGCTACTGGTTATAAAGATTAACTAAAGTAGTAGCATAAATACTAACTGTTGTAAGACATTGAACTCTTCAGGAAACAAATGTCTAATGAATGGCAAAATTCTTTCAGCTCATGCCAATTCCCAACTACTTATTGTTGGAATCTCATCTTTCTCTTCAAAGAAATTAAATAAATTTATGACTTCTACACTACTGACATACAGAAATACCGCACATTGTACCTTTTCAGGCTTCTTGGAAATTTCGCTTGCTCTGTGGAATAAATCAAATTGTTGGATCCAAAAAGTTTTCAATTTTCAGCTAGCCCTTCTTGTACCACAAGAATTTCAGCTATTTGCAGATGAGCCATATTTTCCACTGTAAAGTTTTCTGCACTTTCAAACACAAACATTTAGCAGCAAATGTATTTCAGTTCTGCACCTAGATTTCTTCTATTCTTGCATATATTTAAGTTGAGAATCATGTAGTGTTTTCTTTGGTCAGTAAATAAGATACAGACAAGGTTTATACTGCAGCCGCCTTGAGGTTTATGTTAGAAATGCTTAAGATTCAAAGGGAAAAGGTTATGTGTACTCGCATGACATACATCCTTCCATGATTAGCTCACTACCATTAAAGAGTTATTCTTCATGAAAACAATAGATGTCCCCACCAAAATGTATCCTAAAAATCTGGACTAAACCTTTAAGAAAGACACAGCCAAGCTAGAGTCTTTGCTGTGTAATATTTTAAACCTCCTGTAGTGGAAGCCCACGGATATGTGCAAGTAACCCCTTATAAACACAAATGTTTCATCTACATGGCTTCCAATGTCCAAACATTTTACTTTTATGGGTACCATCCAGATCAATAGAGTCAAATACTACTAACTATACATATGCATCTTCTGGTAATTTTTGTCCTTGTCAATACACTTATGCCAAAAATCAGTCACCATGCTCTCTAACCCCAACTGCATAGCTTGCTTCTGCTTTTTTAAATTTCTCAATCATATAGGTAGACAGCAGAACCAGCCTAAGCATGCATGGAATTCAGAAACCCTTTACTCTTCTCTTCATATTCTATGCCACCTGTATGGTTTATATACATCATAGCTATAACATCTGGACAAAGAAAATGGAGTGAAGAGTCTCTTTTGGCACAAATGCAAAAGGGACAAGGCAGCATGATGTGAATGTGTATTGCTGAAAGACTTCTTCCCACCTCTCAGTGATCTTTCGGCACAACACGGGTTGGTCCTTTCCTGAAACTTAATTAATGTTAGCATTTATGGAGATAAGAGAAAACAGGTCTCTTTTCTCTTGGGTGTGTAGCTTATTGGTCACCAGTTTTGGTTTTGTAAACAATTACAGCCGCCTCACAGTTAGACGTTGCCCGTTCGATTCTCAGAGCGTCTTCTGTGTGACGACATGCATGAATGGGCATTCCTTCATTGAAGGTTGTGTGTTAGGCCTGGCAAGCCAGCATGTAAAACTCTACTGCCAATCATTAGCGGACCGGAGTTCCGCTGTGGCGACCCCTAACCGGGAAAAGCCGAAAGACGCAAAACAATTACAGCTTTAGGGCTCAACCCTCCCCTTTTGAGCCTTTTTACTGGTTATCCTCTTTTACAGGGTACATTGGAGATGCCATCTTCTATTTGCCATCTGTGCCACATGCAAGGCTCTTACATCCACTCTCTCAATTCTCACTCCTCCTTCTGCTATGCCACCAACACGCAGAGATGAACTCAAAGATCAAAACAAAAATAAACAAGCAGTAATCAGTGTGGAACACCTGAAGTCAAAAACCACAAACCAATAAATCCAAAAAACTCCAGTTATCCAAGGTCAATAAAGGCCACCTCTGATATATTCCAAACACTTTTATTGTACATAAATGCACACTAGCACCATAAAACACATCAACGGACTTAACACTTTCATTTCCTAACCCGGAAACATCATCAAGAGTCCACTCTCTCATCCGACCTTACAATTTAAATAGACCCAACACCTCCACCTTACAATTTAAATAGACCCAACACCTCCACCTTACAATTTAAATAGACCCAACACCTTTTCCATTGGTCATAAGTTAATTGAGACTCTTATTTAAAAAACACATCAACCTACTTAAATACAATTGTGCTTATTTGATTTTATATAACTTTTATAAAAACCCTTCATAAAAATGCTTGCATAAGCACTCCATATTAAATAAATAAAAATATGTAAATATATAAAAAACATATTGCACATACTTACTCACATTTTTTACACAATATAAAAATGGCTAATACATCATTATGTTTGTATGACTGAATATTAATTATTTAATATTTATTATACAACGACCCCCCATTAATATTCCAAAACGTGCATGCTGATTGGTCAGCATGCACGTTGTAAATCAGACTTATACTAATGGGAAAAGGCCCAGTCGCCCGGACTTTTTCCATTAGTACAAGGTTTTTTTTTTTTTTTACAGCAACAGAGAATGCAAGATTTCCGTTGCTTTTTAGAAATTGTCTCGCTATGTTAAAGGAGTTTAACATAGCGAGACAGCTTTAAAAAAAGTAATGGAGATCTTCCTTTCTCTGTTGTTTTTACAAAGTGTCTCGCTATGTTAAATGGGTTTAACATAGCGAGACAGCTTTAAAATAAGCAAAGGAGATTTTCCGTTGCTTTTTTAAAGCTGTCTCGCTATGTTAAACTCGTTTAACATGGCGAGACACTTAGTAAAAAGCAATGGAGATCTTGCTTTCCCTGTTGCTTCCACCCACAGCTCTGATGTACTACGTAAGCATACGCATGCGCAGTACATCAGAACTGCCGCAGAATACCAGACAGCTGCAGAAGGGCAGCACGGAGGCATTATACAATGCCATTATTTAAGAAAAGTAAGTATTTTTTTTCTTAAATAATGTCATTGTATAATAGCAATAACCCACTTCTGGGTGTGGGTAATACTGGATTTACCAACGGTTGGCTTTGTTTGGCCACTTGGGCTTCACCCTCGTGACCAAGCCACACCAACCATGGGTAAATCCAGCATTACCGACACCCCAGGCGTGGGTTATTGCTTAAATATTTAATATCTATTTGCTCTAATTCTAAGTGCTGGCACAAGTGAAATATGAACCAAAGAAAAAAAGCACCAAGGAACCGTAGATACTGTTTTTTTAATATAATAATAAAAAAAATCATCCAAAATGAACCATGTTAAGCGCTTTCATCATGTGAAAATGACTTCATCAGAACAACTGACCAAAATTATAATCCACATTTAAATAGTCTCCCACAAAACACTGCAAACCAATTAATACACTAATTAATCAGCATTTAAAGCACCAAGTACCAATATGTTGAATTTTAAACATGAAATTTGTATATATCAAATAAAATTCTCCTAATATCTTATTTATACACTTTTTCATATTACATAGTGTATATATTCACATAATTCATCATTTTATATAAAACTTTATCTATACAAGGTAATACATAAAAAATGTATTCAGTTCAAAAACAATTACTATACTAGTGTCAATAAACTCAAACCTACATTCAAGTGGGGCTGTATACACTGATTTAATTAGCCCTTGCCTTTAAAACTGAAAATATAGATATGTGATAATTTAAATCAAGGATAAAAATTTGCAGCCAATCTAAGCTGCCACATTAATTCCTTTTTATATAGGTGATTTTTCCAATCTCCCCCCCCCCCCCTTACGTCCAGACTCACTGAATCAACAATGGCAAACTTGAAACCAGTATGTCCACTGCAAACCTGACTGTCTATAAAGGGCGTTTGCTTCCTTTTGATGTTTGATTTCATATAGATGCGCATATATTCTACATTTCAGGGCTCTCTCTGTTTTCCCAATATAGAACCCATTGCAGGTGTTGCACAATGCAATATAAACTATCTTGTTGGTATAACAGTTCTCCTTCGTCAAATATATAACACTGCCAATTCTGTTATTTAAAGGTTACCAAAGGTACCTGAAAGATGTGCCCACAAAAAGAACAACGTCCACAGGGTTTAGTATTTCCTCTGTCATGTATCCCATCCACTCTAGTTTTCTTCAAATTTAATTTGATGTTACTACCAAGCTTCATAGAAAAAAATTTTCCCCTACCTTATTATATACCTCATTATTTACCTCGAATATACCCCAGTTTTTGTATAAAATCTGTTTGATCTGATTAGACAAGGGACTGTGTTGAATAACACACGCCTGATTATAATTTCTAATATGAGAATTCATAAGGCTGTCCGGTTCTAATACATCCCATGTTTTATCCATTCCATCCACAACTCTGTCCATCTTAGATCCAACCATAGTACAAGCACTACCCAATAAGGGCTTATATCTCTTCCCCCATTCACCAAGAACTTCCACAATAATGGGTTCAGCTATATGGGGTGGATATCCCCTCTCAAAAAACATGTTTTTCAAGACTTAAAGCCCTTTTATTACATCTTCTCTATCCAAGGTCATTCTAGCCACCCTAATTGCTTGACCTTTAACTATACTTTTTTTCTGTTTTTTAGGGTGGTGGCTCAAATAATGTAGGTAAGCATTACAAAATGTCAGTTTCCAGTATACATTGCATTTAAAACCCTGTTTAGTCTTAGAAATCCTCACATCCAAAAAGTTGGTTTCTAATTTATTCACCTCATGAGTAAATTTCAAAAATGATGCAGTTTGATTCAAATATTCCATAAACAGGGTAATATCTTCTTCCTTCCCCTTCCACAGAATAAAAATGTCATCCAAAAATTTTTGATACGCGAGTATATCAGCCCGAAATTTGCTATTAAACACCCATCGTACTTCCCAGCCAAACAGGACCAAATTGGCATACAAAGGGGCACAGGCTGCTCCAATGGCAACACCCCTGATTTGTTGGTAGTATTTGCCCTCAAAATATATAAAGTTATCATCTAAAACATGGGCCATAATTTCACAAATCAGTTGGAGTTGTCCACGGTCAAAAGTGGAGTAAGTCTGTAAAATATCCTCAAAAAATGTCATCCCTTCAGTCCTAGGTATACATGTAAATAGGTCCTGGATGTCTATAGTTAAAAAATAACATCAGACCATAACTCTGGTTTTAACTGTCCCAGGAAGTCCCATGAATCTTTAAGGATATGTGGCATCCCTTCCAAGGTATGTCTACTAGTTCTATCCACAAAGACAGCCAAATTGTGAGTTTTGGACCCACTGGCCGCCGCAATAGGTCTAAATGGAAGAGAATGAATACTTTTATGGATTTTAGATATGCCAAAGAAGGCAGGAACCTTAGGATGTGCATTGACCAGAAAATTATGAGTTTCAAATGAAATTCTTTGTTCTAATAAATATTCCTCCAAAAAGCCATCTATACGTTGATAAGCTATGTTAATTTGTTTTTTTGAAACTTGGAGATAGTTGTTTTCATCAAATAACATCCCCTGCATGATGTTAATATAATCATCAGTATCAAAAAGAACTATGCCACCCCCTTTATCTGGAGCCATAATCCTAAGGGTCTTATCAGCCTTTAGTTCCTTTAGTAAGGTCCTTTCCTTTGGGTTCAGATTAGAATAAAACCTTTTCTCTTCCACCCATAAACCATAAATTTCCTCCTTAACCTTTTCAATAGGTACTTACCAGGGGATGTAAGGGTGAGTTATATGTACTGCTTTTCTTTACCCCACCAGTAGATTCCGACCTGGTCGCAGGAAACATGACCTGAAAATTTAACTTCATAGTATAAAGATGTATGTTCAACATGACCTCTGCTAAATTTGGAATTTGTGTGAGAACACATTTAAACCCCTTGGAGAATAAAGTAAAAAAAATATTTTTTAACCTCCCTAGAGGTATAAATTGTAAATTTTGAACCCACAGTGAGAATTTAATATTTTCGTTAATTTCCTCTCTATTCAATAATAATTCCTGCCCCTCCCCCGATTGCCAAATCCTTTCCATGGATTCCCCTGGTAGTGTGTATTTTTCCTTTCCATATTTCTGTTGGCTATTCTTTTCGAGCGTCTGGGAACTTGAAAATCCCCCATATTAGGGTCATTGTTCCCATCTATACTCACAATCTTCAACCCCTTCATCACCTTCATAAATATCACCCGGAACCAAATCAAAGTGGGATTTTTCATTCTCCTTCACATCTACATTTCTATGTACATTTTATTAATGGGGTAAACCTCATTAAGTTCATACTGTCTTGCATCTTGATTTATTCATAGGTTCATAGGTTGGTACTAGGCTATCAGCCCTAGGGCCTATACAAGCCTAGCCATAACAATTCCCTGGCTATTTCTTCCCACATTATTTACTTTCCTGGACCCCTGTCTAGCAGGGCGACTGACGTGATCCCTGGGGTGAATTTCCTTTCTTTAAATTTACATTTCTTGTAAAACTGTCCATTGCATTTGTCCTCCACCTTATTAATTACTTTAGCATACAAACTTTCATATTGTTGGAACAGCAAATCATCTAATATACTTTTGTTCATTCTATCTAACTCATTTTCCAATACAGCTTTCATTTGTTCCTGGTAAAAAAAAAAACACTTTCTAACAATTCCAAACCCCATTTATCAAACAAGTCCCCAAAATCATTAATATCAGTGTCATAGTATAAACCAAAAGGGAACTTAAAAACTCGTAAACCTTGTGGTACAATTTTCAGACGAATACATTCATTAAAATACACAGACTGCAGTGGTGATGCTGCGGTAGCGTTGTCGCCTCACAGTTAGACGTTGCCCGTTTGATTCTCAGAGCGTCTTCTGTGTGGCGACATGAGTGAATGGGCGTTCCTTCGTTGAAGGTTGTGCGTTAGGCCTGGCAAGCCAGCACGTAAAAATCTACTGCCAGTCATTAGCGGACCGGAGTTCCGCTGTGGCGACCCCTAACCGAGAAAAGCCGAAAGACTTTAAGACATTCATTAAAATACATCATTTCAGTCTGCAATGTTTTGTATTTATACCATTTCTTTTCAAAGGTAAAAATTAAATCCTTCAAAGAATTATAAGTAGGAATAGAAGAATTCACATTATTTCCTTTCTCATTATAAACATTTTTCATTTCCTGAAAGTTATAATTCTTTTTCAATAACATATTTCTTAAACAAGCCAGCCTCTTGTGCCAAAGATTGACCTGTTCCACTAACATGAGGAACACTGCTAGGCTCTGCAGTCCCTGAAGGAACAGCTTGCAAAGTTTTGGAATTTACAGTACCTTTAACTATTCTAGACTGACTCCCTGCCACCGTGCTGTCCTCAACCTGGATAACTTCAACTTCCTCGCCATGATAAACAGCTCCGTTGGCCAGGGGAACAGAATGCATCTGCTGAATATCAAAAAAACGTTTTTCTTGGTTAACACGCTCTTGCAGCATGTTACGGCCACCATGATGAACTAAAGCAGCCACAGTGACGTCATGGCGCTTTCTTTATTCACAGACCTCTCCATCAGAAAGAATGGGGATTTCCTCTGCAATACATGTACCACCATTCCATATTTCACTGCCAGTAACCGCATCAAAGGTTTGAAAACAACCTGCTTGTGTCCCATAAATGGGAAATAGTTCTCCAACAGTTTCAAAACTTCTCCTCTCAACTCTGCAACTTCCCTTTTCAGGTCACCAATCTCCCCTGCCTGCACAGGGTTCCCCTTGGCTGATATATTGGAAGAGTCCAAAGGATCCATAGGTCCCCACACCAGAAGACACGACAAAAAACAAAAATTAAGTGTGTTGGTGCAAAATAAACTATGAACCAAAGAAAAAAGCACCAAGGAACCGTAGATACTGTTTTTTAATATAATAAAAAAATAAAATCATCCAAAATTAACCATGTTAAGCGCTTTCATCATGTTAAAATGCCTTCATCAGAACTGACCAAAATTACAATCCACATTTAAATAGTCTCCCACAAAACACTGCAAACTAATTAATCAGCATTTAAACATTTAAAGCACCAAGTACCAAGATGTTGAATTTTACACATGAATTTTGTATACATCAAATAAATTTCTCCTAATATCTTGTTTATACACTTTTCATATTCTATTGATGTTGGATTTCATATAGATGCTCGTATATTCTACATTTCAGGGATCTCTGTTTGCGCAATGTCCTTTTGTATACAATCAAGGGATGTTGGAAATAGAGGGTATTAATATGTCATTCTATCCTAAGGGATATTACAATTGTCAAATCCACAAACACTAGTGAAAATCAGCAACCACGAATAATAACACAAAGGAAGCCAGCACCATGCCAGTAAAGCGTTTATTGCGATCTGGTACCTCGGCTTTTCGCCTTCAAATGGATCACAAATACATGGTGCTGTTAACTCTTATTTATACAAATCTTTCCTTAGTTAACCAGCACCAATTAATCAATCAATATTTTCTAAATAAATTTAAAGTGCTCCGCCAACATTTTATTATACATATCTTAAACATTAAAAACAAGATATCAGCAATTATAACTTCATGTTTACTATTATTGAATTAATAAATTCAATATATAATTATTCTATTATCAAATATATTTCATAATATGACAGTATGTGTATATGAAAGAGAATTGATTTAAATAACTTCAAGTAATAAAATTAAAAGAACCAGTGTGACACTAAGAAATATCCTATGTCTTCCAAATATACAAAATTATTTAAGAAAATGTATATATATATATGTGTATACACATATGAGCAACTATATGTGTATACAGATGGAGAAGATTTAACTTCTATAAGTAGATTTTATCAACTATTTTTATATCAACTATTTAATTAATCTATAATGACTTGTGTAAAAAAATATATATATATATGTGTGTGTACATAACTGATTAATATTAAATGCTTAATTCCAAATTTAGTCCATGTGGTTTCAATGTGTTAAATTTAAGAATCATCCTGGTCTCTAATTCGAGTAATTTTTGAACTAATAGCCCCCCATTTTCACAATTAAAGGGTTTGCCCAACACACAAAATTTTAAACTACTTGCGTCACCTTTATGTTTTTCTGAAAAGTGTTTGGCCACCGGACTATAATCATTTTTGTTCCTAATATCTTTTATATGTTCCAAAACTCGAACACGCACCATCCTTTTAGTCTGACCTATATACCACATATTCAGACATGAACAACCCAATAAATATACCACTCCCGTAGATTTACAGTTGAAAAAATGTCTAGCTTTAAAGGACATTCCATTAATATTAGTTGCGTTGTTGACCCTGCTACAAACACTACACTGTCCACATGGAAAGGTGCCTACAATACTATCATTAGTTACCACCTTACCTTTACTAGAGAAGTTGTAATTTAGTAATTCCCTTAAATTTTTGCCTCTTTTATAAGAAAAAATTATATGTTTGGGAAATATAGAACCTATGTTTTCATCCTCACAAATCAGATACCAATATTTACTTATAATATTGCTCACTTCTTTAGATAAAGGAGAGTATTTTGTAACAAAAAATAAATTAGACTCACCAGTCTTTATATTATCTGTACTTCTTCCCCTGAATGTAATATTATTTCTTATTTCTCTAATTGATGAACTTCGTCTCTCCTGTCTAACCCGTCTTTGATCTTCATATTCTAAGTGATCTGTGATTCCTAGTACTTTATTTTTTGAAAATAACAAATGATCACTTCTATAGCCTCTCTTAGATAGTCTTGATTCAACCTTGCTTAATTCAAAATATCTATCATTAACATCACTAGTGTGATTGAAAATCCTTTGGAATTCACCAAGGGGAAGAGACCAAATCAAATGTTCCGGATGCATACTTTCTGCATGTAAAAACATATTTACAGAGGTTGCTTTCCTATAAGGTCTGTATCCTATTTTACCATCTTCATGAAACAAAGTTATGTCAAGGAAATTGATCTTATCTCTATCAATTTCATGAGAAAATTTTATGCCATGATCATTGTTATTTAATTCCTCAAAAAATTCTAGAAATTCAAAAATCTCACCACTACATATTAGTATAAGATCATCAATAAACCGTTTGTAAAATATTACATTATTTTGATAGAAAGAAGTTGAGTAGATGTATAACTTTTCAAAATAATCCATATAGAGTATGGCATATGAGGGCGCAAAGGCAGCCCCCACAGCCGTCCCTTTAATCTGAAGAAAAAAATCTTTATTGAAACAAAAGTAATTATGGGAAAGACAAAATTCTAACAATAGTATCAGAAATGAGGTTCTAGGACCATCTCCCAACATTTTTTGAACAGCTTCAAGTCCCCACCTTCTATTAATGTTAGTGTATAATGCCTTCACATCTATGGTTACCCAATAATAGCTGTTTATCCATTTGATTTCACTAATTTTATCTAATAAATCCTGAGTATTAAGGATGTGAGCTGAAATTTTGGACAGGTGACTTTTTAAATGGAAGTCCAAAAAAATATTGACTTTACTCAAAAAGGATTCTTTACCTGAGACTATAGGTCTCCCTGGTGGCTTTATTAAGTTTTTGTGCACTTTTGGTAATGCATAGAAGGTTGGTGTCATTGGTTTTTTAACATAAAGCTTTCCTACATCACTTTGATTAAGGAAACCAAGACGCTCCCCTCTTTCCAAAAGATTCAACAATTCGCTGTTAAATTCAACAATTGGGTCATTACTTAAACACAAGTATTCATCTTGATTCTTTAACAAATCAAAAACCATTTCACAGTAGTCAGTTCTATTTGAAATTACCCAATTGCCACCTTTGTCTGCACATTTGAAAATAAACTCTGTTTTAATTTTTTTCAAATGTTTTAATGCCATCCATTCTTCTTTGTTTAAATTATACTTGGACACATTTTTCAGACTCCCCATTAACACTGTAATCTCCTTAAATACTATTTTGAAAAAGGTTGAAATAGCTGGCACTTTAATATTAGGTGTAAAAGTACTCTCAGATGCTATAGGTGGAACAGTCAATTTGCCATAGCCCGTAAAAAACATTTCACCACCCTCAATATTATTAGGTATGTCTTCATAAACTAAATCAAAATCAGCATTTTCATAATCATAAACTGATAAGTTTAGTAATTCATCATCAACACTTTCATTAGTGATATCATAAACATCAGTATCACAGATTTCATCATTTACATTTGTACTATTGTCATTATAGAAAAAGACTTTCAAATACAATTTTCTTATAAATTTCTTAAGATCAAAATAAATGTCACAATGAGGGAAAAAACGTTGGTACAAACTTACTTCCCTTCAGTAGGACTGAACTCATAGCTTGGCTAACAATTAAATCAGACAAGTTAACCACGCATAAACTGTCATCATGTAAATTACTTGCTGGCTCATTCCTTAAGACGATTTCTGCCCTTTCTTCCATTTCTCCCTCGACCAGATTTATTGGTCTGAAAGGAAGTATCAGCGGCAGGAATGTTAGAAGACGAGCCATTCATACTATCAAAATCACTTTGTCCATTGGTACAATTAGAAAAAGTCACATTTCTAACATGATTCTTTTCCCGTTCCCCTGAAGACGCTGAAACACTGCGCTGTGTCCGTTGGTTTCGCGGGTTTTTTCGAACCTTGGATCTGCTGCGTGAAGTATCGCGTTGCCATGAAAATAAGACTCCACTCTCGTAGTCCTTCATGTCGCGTATGAGTTTGTTTCTTTTGCGTGATAAAATCTCTGTTTCCAGTTTACTGATTTTATCAGTGATTTTAGTGAACTGCATTTTAAAACAGGACTCCCCCACCACCTCATCCTGTAAATGCAGAATTTCCTTTTTTAGCTTCTCGTGCACTCTCTGGTTCCGCTTAATTAATATGCGGAGCCACTTATTAGTGCATTCAAGAGATGCCGCTTTCCATTCATTGAGCAGATCCTGTTCCTCTTCAGTAAATTCAGCAGCGGGTAACTTCTCAATACGCAGACCTCTAGGAGTTAGATTTAGGTCTACGTATTTTTCCAAAAGGCAAGTAACAAGGCAATTTCCTTGTTCATTAGCCTCTCCAATGAACAGAACCGATCATCAGTCTGCTTGTCTGTACCCATGTTCCAGACATCAAAATTGGAACTGCAAAACTTTTTTTCTCTTTCACTTACTATCTCAGCAAAGCAAGAAGCACCCGCTGGGTTAGTAGCTCCACTCGGCAGCATAATCACTGGCAAACAGGTGCTAGCAAGGAAACCAAATCAAATCCACAAACACTAGTGAAAATCAGCAACCACGAATAATAACACAAAGGAAGCCAGCACCAAGCCAATCTAAGCTGCCACATTAATTCCTTTTTATATAGGTGATTTTTCCAATCTCCCCCCTCACGTCCAGACTCACTGAATCAACAATGTCAAACTTGAAACCAGTATGTCCACTGCAAACCTGACTATATCTATAAAGGGTGTTTGCTTCCTTTTGATGTTGGATTTCATATAGATGCTTGTATATTCTACATTTCAGGGATCTCTGTTTGCGCAATGTCCTTTTGTATACAATCAAGGGATGTTAGAAATAGAGGGTATTAATATGTCATTCTATCCTAAGGGATATTACAATTGTCAGTCTAAGGGTATAATTTATTTAGCTAAATGTATAACGTGGTTCATATTATATTGGGAAGACCGAACGGAGTCTGAAACATAGGGTATATGAGCACATGTATGGCATTAACAAAGAGAAACTAATGCCTTTTCAGACATACAGTAACATATCCTCAAGCTGATTTTAAGTTTTGGGTCAATAAACAGGTCAAAAGAAATGAAAGGGGTGGGGATTGGGAAGCCCAACTTGAATTAAGGGAGTTAATATGGCAATTACAGTTGGATGCTTGTAACCCACCAGGCCTTAATGACCATATTTCACTTGTGCCAGCACTTAGAATTAGAGCAAATAGATATTAAATAATTAATATTCAGTCATACAAACACAATGATGTATTAGCCATTTTTATATTGTGTAAAAAATGTGATTATGTGCAATATGTTTTATATGTTTTACATATTTACATATATATTTACATATATTTATTTAATATGGAGTGCTTATGCAAGTATTTTTATGAAGGGTTTTTATAAAAGTTATACAAAATCAAATAAGCACAATTGTATTTAAGTAGGTTGATGTGTTTTTTAAATACGAGTCTCAATTAACTTATGACCAATGGGAAAGGTGTTGGGTCTATTTAAATTGTAAGGTGGGATTAGAGAGTGGACTCTGATGATGTTTCCGGGTTAGGAAATGAAAGTGCTAAGTCCGTTGATGTGTTTTATGGTGCTAGTGTGTGTTTTTGTACAATAAAAGTGTTTGGAATATATCGGAGGTGGCCTTTATTGACCTTGGATAACAACTGGAGTTTATTGGATTTAAAAATAAACAAGCACCGTACGTTTTTGTTCACTTGCATGTCTTGCTTTTGTACTGGCCAGTGTACTAAATTAAAATCCTAAAGCCAGAATCTTTTTAGTTCACTCTAAGATCAAGCACTGGAATTCCCAAAGAAAACACACTAGATAACAGCATGAAGAACCAATTCATTTGCTTATTTGGCCAGGTTGCTACTGTAGATGTACAGTGCAGTGTCAGTGGAACAAAAGGAAGTGCAGTCACATTTTACATCTTCTACACATTTTCACATTCTAAAGACATGCATCTGGAGCATTTCTCCCCGGGCCTCCGCTGAAAACAGGCTCTGTGGAACCTAGTCGGACTTTCCCGGTCAACAAATGATAAATAAAATAAAATAAATAAAAATTTTGTGCAGAAGGCTGTGGGTTGTATTCCCGCACATATCTGTCCTGAAAAAAAGGCCACTAGCCTAGTGGGGCTAACCCAGTCAACTGATAAATAAAAAATGATAATAATATTAAAAAGAAGAAATTTAATTGGTCCATGTACAGCACCTCAGCTCACACAATCCAGTATAGAAGCTGCAAGAGTATGCCCAGAGCACAGAAAAAAATTCACTCCTGTTCCAAGTCCCAACAGTTTTGTTGAAAGCGAAAATCTCAAAGGTTATCTTCAGGCAGAACTAAAAATTACCCTCTTAAGAAGACTTAGTCACCATCAAATTCCAGATGCTCACCATAAAGGATCATTGCTGCAGGAATTCCTAGAATAAGGATTGACTTCAGGCAGATGCCACTAACACAGCTTAATTGTTCTAGACATCCAGATGGCCATAAGACAAGAGGACTTCAGTCTTGGACAGTGGCCCATACATGAAAGCACATGTATGGAACAGTGTACACTGGGCAACCACACTGTTCTTGGCAGTTCACGTGAATGGCCAACCTCACCTAGACAGTTTTGAGTAATTTTTCAAGGCCATGATCTTTGTCAGGGCTACTATGTACAGACTTTTCACTTTACCTTCTCTTTATGGGGAGATAAATGGTTTTCAGTTATTCTAGTATTGTTCTAGGTCTAGGAGTACATTACAAAATAAGGGCTCTTATGCACATCAGAGTGGTCCTGAAAAATTCCATCTACTAATTTACTGTGCTGATACTGTCAGACGAGAATCAGCAAGTCTATGTGCTCTCTTCACGTCCCCATTTTTCAGTAAGAAAGTTGTGGAAAAATAAGCATTTAGTTAGGAATATTTTTTTCCAAGACAGAGGAGACATGGGAAGTCAACATAAAAAAAAGCTGCTGGAGCAGCGATTCATCGTCTTCCACACCACAATGTGCTTCAATTCCCCTGCTCTCCCTTCCTCTTTACCATTTCACTGCTACAACCGGAGGTTCTGGAAGAGGGGTCTTAGTGTTCGGGCAAACTACTTAAATTTTAAGTAATTGTTAAAATACAAGCCAAAGCAAAAATTTTCTAGCATGAAAAAAATATATATATAAATCAACAGTTCTCAGACACACAATATGATAAAATGCCACTTCAGATTTTTTTTAAGCTCCAGAGACTGCACAGGTTCTGCTGAACCTCTAACTGGTGATACACAAAAGACAATCAAACTTCTTGATGGCCACTGGACCATAAGTTTGGTATAAACTTCTAAACCTATAAGAAAAGGGGTTGAATGCTGGTATGACATATGTAGCTAAACTATGTATTTAAAGTGAATGCCTAATGCACAAAAGTCCAATTGCTGGGACTAGTTGTCAGCCCCTTGGGCATCTGAGGGATCTCGGGTCCTACTCAATTTTCTGGTCGTTTCCTCATTACAATATGCTAATAAACCTTTGAAAAATCCTCACAAGTCTTCCATTTCTTTCACTCCAGGCAGCCATATTCTGCCTTACACAAATTCTTTTGAAAATGGGGACTATCTGGCTTGTATTGACCAGATTCCCTCTCATCTTGGCTCACATATTCACTCTGGAGAGTCGACTTCCTTTTCAGCTGGATTTCTGAAAGAATTACTTCTTTGGAGGAATATTAAACATCATTCAGTAATGGTCATTCTATCTAGGTCACTGAAGAACATTCTTCCCCTAAGAAATGCAAATCAGAATTACTAAGAATTTATTCACCTAGTCCAATAACAGCCCTCTTATGTTATCATCCCCCATTACTTCAAAGACTCGAGAACATTTTTACAGAGTAGAAGGTTTCCAATACTCTACAAGAAGTGTGTGGATGATTCTGTACTTAGTAACCTTACTGCTTAGACAGGGCTCAAGGAAAACTCTAGATCCTAATACATAGCCAAATGACAGAGAAAATAGCCAAATGACAGAGAAACAGGGCTCAAGGAAAACTCTAGATCCTAATACATAGCCAAATGACAGAGAATGTGTAGGATTCTAGTCAGCTGGGGTAAACAGTGTACACGTCTACAACTCTTGGCATTACAACCATTAACTTTAAACCCCATGTAGCACACTACTGTAAGATTTCAAAATAAAAAAGGTTAACCAAGGCTCAAGGCATCCAAGATGTTTTGAGTTTAACAGAAAAAAAAATACTAAGCTGACAGACAACTGTCAAATGAATATACCACATTCTAAAATTGCAAATACGACACAATGAATACTAATATTAGGAGATGATGCTTCCTGCACTTTTGGTAAAAGGTATGTATGACTAAGGACAGCATTTTTCATAACACTGAATAAAAAAGTGTCTTTTATTTCAGCCCTCTCCCAATTGTTGAGAAGGTCAGAACTGGAGAATTATGAAGCAGCTTAATTTAAATGAAGGGCAGTTTGTAAATTCAAAACGAGATGGGTCTTCGGGGAGCAATGGAATGGGGTAGGGTGATACTGAGAAAGAGTAAACACTGAGGAAGGGTGGTGTATTAAATAATCTGGTCATATACCACTGCCTGTGATTATGAATGCACCTTGCAGCACTTGTCTTATTCTTCAGAATACATGCCTGAGGTGTGCGCCTTGTGACTCGGATCTCTACCAGAAAAACTGCAATGCACGACTCCCCCCACATCATGCTTTGATACTGTGTGCAGTACAAATGCCTCAGTATCAGCTTAAATGCTTATTAT
This sequence comes from Protopterus annectens, assembly GCF_019279795.1. NCBI lineage: Eukaryota > Metazoa > Chordata > Ceratodontiformes > Protopteridae > Protopterus > Protopterus annectens. The sequence goes on along the minus strand of NC_056729.1, from coordinate 1,696,704,018 downwards.
TTTGAGTAACAGCCTGAAGAGGATATAAACATATTTTTTGTGTTCAACAGTGCACTTTGTGTCCCCACAATACGGCTAAGAAGAAAGGCGATATATAAAATATGACAGAAATGTGAATCACTGACTTTTTAATCTGTCTATGGAAGCGCTTTTAAGCAACTTGTAGAATTCCATACTCTTCTTAAAATCTTATACAAATACAGTAACAGCAATTCACAGGCCAAAAGGTTACGCTGTGCTACAGTACAAGAGATTCCTGATCTTCCTTTAAACATTTATCCACAACTTTAAAGAGTTTGACCTGTGTGCTTCAGAGCATGTTTCTGCCGCACAATCTTAGATGTAATATGGTGACCAACAGTAAAAGAAACATGGTGGTCACTCCCAAAGAGATGCAGGATGACAAACTCCTGACTTTTTGAATCTCAGACTGAACAATCCCATTATCCTTGTATTCCTTCTTATCCAGTGCATTGTCACAATAAAAAATGTTTCCAAAGCATACCTCTCAATGTCTTTACTCAAGAATTTATTAAAGTGCCAATATAAAATCGGAGAATGGTGGCAAAGACCAAAATCATTTTAACTAATTCACTTAATGGAACAGACTGCGGTGGTGGTGCTGCGGTAGCGTTGTTGCCTCACTGTAAGACACTGTCCGGTTTGATTCTCAGCTAGAGCGTCTTCTGCGTGGAGACATGCGGGAATGGGCATACCTTTATTGAAGGTTGTGCGTCAGGGCTGGCAACTCGGCACGTAAAAATCAACTGCCAATCATTAGCGGACTGGAGTTCCGCTGTGGCGACCCCTAACCGGGAAAAGCTGAAAAGACACAAACAAACTTAGTTAATGGAACAGGATATGCATCAAGATGCACAATCAGAACATAGGAGAGACTAATATCTGGCATTATTAAATAATTTAGAGATTTTCTCCCTGTGCTTCCACTGAAAATGGGTATTTCAGTTCCCAGACAATTTTTCCAGTAAACAAAAGCAAATAAATATTTAAAACCACTGTTAGGCTACAAGACAACCCTTAAAACTGAAGAAGTCTATTGCTATTGACGAAAGCGTGAAATAAAGTTACATTAACAGAGTTGTCTTAAGATTCTTTTAAGATTTTAGGTTTTAAGTATTTCTTTGTTTTTTACCATTGTTTGGAGACTGTTCAAGTTTTTATTTTGTATAAGCAAATAAATATATAAATAAAGACTCCCGATTTACCAGAAAATCAAACATTTTAAGAAAGACAAGGCAAAAATAAAAGGCATTCTGCAAAATCAGGGACAGTTGAGGTCCAGTTATACGCATAGGCTTGCCCTTCATAATATCAAAGACTATTGTATTCAAAGAATGTTAAACGTTTACAGTTTACTCAATGCTGATACCAAGTATACCCAAGAGATACCTACACACATACAGAGAGGACTGGCCCTGTGTACTAAAGTCTCCATTAAGTATGACCTCTGTGGCTTCTGGATGGAGATCAGAAAACTCCAGAATGATCACTGGGCAACTCTAAAGCAAGATTAATGTGTTAGAGTAGAATATGAAATATAGAAATTGGCACACTGACTTACTTAACTATTGGTTCACAACATTGTTTATTATAATAAAATAAATACATTCAGCTTGAAAGGGATTCAAACATGTTTAAAACAACTTCAGTACAGAAGCAGTTGTGCCCTCAAAAATAGTTCCAGCAGGAAACAAAATGCATAAACTTGTATAGGAGACTTAAATTCATAAAACAAACATTCTTTAATAGTTCGATGTACATTTTCCAAACCTAGTTGTGAAACTGCCAGAAGTTCATTTTCATTACACTGAGACAGGTCTACTTCAGATAACACTTTAAAATGTTCAACTTTCATATGGCCAAGACCATACGATCAAACTTTTGAAACTTCGAACATTAAATTAAAAAGTGTAAAAAAAAAATTTACCTGAACGGTTTTAGCAGGAGGGCAAGCCCTCCCTGTGCCCCCCACACCCCCTGCTATTTATATATACCAACTCAAAGATCGCACTACAGTGCGGATAAGGGAAATATTCCCAATCTGCGCTGTATGGAGATCTGTTAGGAACCTTCGAAAGTTTGATCATATGGTCTCGGCCATATGAAAGTCGAACTTTTGAAAGTTCGATCATATGAAGGGGACCCATTGAGACATATCCAGGCTTTACTACGGTCTTAAATATGGTTGAAGCATTTCATTATTTTGAGCATTGTTATTTAGAATTTCCTTCACTTAAATTTTTGTAATACAGAGAATTATGCCACCATCACTTACAGACTACACACAGCAAAAAGTATCATCTTACAGGAAAGTGCATATACATTCAGTATGCTGGGTTAGAGAGAAATTCAAGCAAACGTCTTCCAGCTGCAAACCAGGTATATATTACTCCTGCAATAGAAAAGTTAGCTGGGAGACTTGGAGGGTTTGGGAATAAAAACTTCAAAACTGGCTTCACACAAACACTGGGCACTCACTGTAGTTCGAGGAGTGTGAAGGCTGGTGCGACACCCTCTCTCGGTAAACTTGTGCTTCTATCTCTTGTTTTGAATACAGAATTGAAAAAAAAAGTTTACCTCACTAGATTTTCCTCACCTTTTTATCTAACAGTGTTGAAAATATGCATTAGTAAATTATGTACAGCAATTTATTGAGGGGGAGAACACAAAATGTTTCCCAAGGGGGAAGATTCTGAAGTCAGGGCAGTTAGCTTTAGTATCAGGAGATCCCACACCAAGTTGCAGCCATGTCCATCTTGAAATGCCAGCTTTTCACCTCCATGGTACAGTTTGATCTAGCATTCTCCACCTTGCCCTTTAGAATGCCATTACAGCATTTTGGGGAGGAGGCAAGCAATTCAGTTTGAACTTCCACATCCCAGTCCAACCCTCATCTAAGCCTGAAAGCAAATATTGTCTTTTATGCATCTTTTAACTTGCTAGTGATATGTCCATCTCCTCCAAAACAAGTGGTGGGATTCATGCTTTGTGATCAGCATGAGGACTGTGTGTAGGACCACTCAAGTTGTTTTCTTTGCAGTTTTTACAGCAGGAACAAACTACCTGCAGTTTTTCCATATGCTTTGAAATTGTAGCTCAGTGATTTCATAAATGGATTTCTCACTGTGGCTTTGTTCACTTCTGACCATGTCAGGCTTCACATAATACTTGCCCAGTACTTAAAACATTGCAGTCTTACTTGTTCTGCTTTTAACTAAACCCAAAAACAACAGCACCATTCACTCCAGATGTGTATAATCACAGTTTGTGGATGGCACGTTTTGAAATGTACCAGTGTGGAGGTGTAGCACAGTACTGTGTAGGTGGTGCTGCTTATACACCCTCTGATAGAGCTCTGAGTGCTCTCCTATTCCAACAGGACTGGAAATATACGTTGGGAACCACTCAAGTTGAATAATGAAATTGGCAATGAATAGCAAATAATGCATACTGTGAAGTTATGGCAATTTCATGAACTAATCCTGAAGTTTTTCCTCTGCCTTTTTGCCTCCATAGATGGGGTTTAGATTTGCCAAGTTAAACTCATAAGAGCATTAGCTCAGTAGAAATTACAGCCCACAAAACTGTGCCATCCACAATTTCTTAAGAGGAAAATATGGAATCTTATTTCCAAACCAGAGTAATAAAATTTCCAGTCCATTAAGTCCATCCCTGACCATGCCTTTGACAGTAAAAAAAACATTGGTGGGATTAACTTTTATACCTGGTTGAATGACCCCACCTACTGAATAACAGGGGGCTGCAAGTTTAGTTTATTGCCAGTAATTGTGGAAGCATGGTAGCTATCCACTGCTGACTACACAGCTTCACTTGTTTATCTTCTGGTACTTTAGGAGAAGTGCCGCACACGCATGGGCACACACACGCCCACAATCACACATCATATGCAGCTTTGTTCCTGACCAATTACTTCAACGAGCGAACTAGTAAGGGAAGATTACAGCAGCGGGTGGTGCTGGGGGTGTAAGTGAGGAGGGCTCCAACATGTGCCAGACATACTGGTAAGCCCATATGGTGTTGCATCATACAACTTAACTGAACCCACAACCATAACACTGCCACAGATTCAGTTATGGTCAAGGAAGTAACAGGCATAACAGCCTCCACATCATTGTGGGGGCTGTCATGTTTGCTGGACAATTTTAGAAGCCAGCCCAGCAGTCAATTCTTCTCTTTTTTTGACACATGCTGACAGTATAATAATGCATGAAAGGATTTGTCAGCTTGAATGAAATATGCATCTCAGTGCGACTTACCATTCTCACACAGAAATTATGATTTGTGTTGATCTGTGATTTTTTTTCTTAGCAAAGCTGGGGAAGCTGTAGTTCAACAGTCCAACATTTTAAAAGGATTCTAAAAAATATCCTACTGAGCCAGATCTCTTTTACAGGAAGCAATCCAAGTTGCAACAGTATAAGTAAAAAGAATGTCACGGGAGACAGCAAATCAGGATTGCCAAATGCACATACTACCAGTGACAAAAGTAAACTCTTGACCTATATGCTGATACGAATTACTACATGCATTAGTTTTGTATGGTGTACTTTAAGTGTAGAAATGTTTCAATGAGAAAGAAAGCCCTATGGGAACTGGCATTTAGGATAATCTAGTTTTTGCATCATTCAACTGTCTTTTGATCACATGAATAACGCTTGTATTTAAATGTTTGTTGGTGGGTAGTGCGTATTTTATTTCTGATACTGTCCAAATGATAAAGGGACGAAAGTACTCAACATACACACTGTTATTTGCTGTTTCTGGTTCCTATGAATGGTCCTGTGAGCCTTGCACTTAAGAATGTATTTATTAACAAAGGTAAACTCCACAAGTCCTATATCCATAAATTGGTGACAATCCAAACCACTATCGCTTTTAGCTTTAGGAAGAAAAATCAATTTTTTAAAAAAATTACCTCTAATGAACAAAATGGGACAGAATTTTATGAAACACCAGTACAGGACCCATTTTCTACTCCAAAAATAAACTACACTTAGCTTTGCCTCTAATTCAACAACTGCTAGACAACCTGACTACTCAGCTAGCCCACATTATTGAGCAAGAAAAGGGGGTCTATTCAACAACTGCTAGACAACCTGACTACTCAGCTAGCCCACATTATTGAGCAAGAAAAGGGGGTCTATTCAAGATTTATCCTAATTCAAAGAAGAAGAATCATCGGAGTCCTTACTAGATCTTGCAAGCAAACTTACTTCTTAAAACAAAGACCAAGTTATTTTGTCAGTTTCTTCCCTTTCTGGATGGGAAGTTTTAATTTGGCAACTTGACATTATTAATGACTTTCCTTGTCATTTAGGTTGTCCATACACATGAAGTACCTGGTCCACTATTCATCTATCCAGTCTTGTTAGGAATACAGAGCTACTCTTGTAGCTCAACTCTTTTCACAGCCTGCATCTTTCATTTCAACATTCTGCTATACCTCTAAATTGTGTGCACCTGCCTAAATTATCAGAAAACAGAGCTACTGCCTTCTCAGTCCAAAAAGAATAGGCATGTGTTAAGCAGCACATGTCAAAGGACTTGCCTTTTTACCTTCAGTCCCAGATCTGGACAAGGTCTCTCTCAACAAAATAAAAAATGGGGTTTATTTAAGGATGGATATTTAATTTTCTCATTCAGACCATCACCTTTTCTGTTTTTTTTTTTTTTTTTTGGAAGGGTAACAATTGGACACTGAAGAGTAGGGCATTTCCTCGGGGCTGCAGAGAACATTAAATTAAGCTTTGAAGTCTCTGCCAAAACAGAGCACTTCCTGTCAGCCGAAATACCTTAGCTGCCTTCCTTAGTGTCACGGTTACAGTATCCATGTTCTCCCATAGGATACTTACATCTTGTAAGATATCCATCAAAGGTCGATCAGTCAGGAGGGCTGTTGTGTGGGCCTGCACACCTCCTACTGGTGTACCAGCCCCCTCCCCCTTCCATCATCTGCAAGATCTTTCCACAAACAGGTGTACCATGAGGAAATAAACACCAAGGAAAGTGAAGAAACAAGTTTACTATGTTGAAGTTGAGGAGGGGAGTAGTAGTAGTATTGTGGTTGGGCCTGAAACTGCGCTGGGTATTAAAAGAGGAGGTTGTGTTTTATAGGTTTCATAACCTGAGAGTGAATATATTTCACAAGGATTTTTGAGAGGAGTAAATCTGAAGTACCTCCTTTGTGAAGGGATATAATAATGGCTTTTTTTTCCAGATGAATAGGACATAGTTTTCGGTTACTGACTGGTTGATCAGAATAGACACAAGAAGGTTAGTGCTTCTGCACTTACTTTGAAGAACTCTGTGGGAAATCAGCAGCCGAGGTTATTGCTTTTACATTTGGCTAGTATTTTTTTTTTTTTTTTATGGTTGATGCTAGAATGGGATGAAAACTAAAAGACAGTTTTGCTTTCGCGAATAGATGGAAGTTGGAGGGGTGAACTTAGGTGGTCATTGATTAGTGACGGAAGTGACTAGATAAAATGAGTGTTGGTCTGATTGGCAATGGACTCTCTGAAGTAGGACCAGGTTTAATAGTTTAGAGAGGGCCAAAAAAGCTTGGGTTTGTTTTTGTGCTTCTGTTGGAAATTACTGAAGTACAATTTCTTGTCAGATTTAAGAAGGGTCTTGGTACAGTATCTTGAGATATCTAAATTTTGGCAGGCATATTGTGTTTTATTCTTATACCTTTATTTCCATGCTACATATCTTTGCAGCATGGGCTGTTTCGTCTCTTTTAAGTCACCCATGATGCTGCGTTAGTTTTTACCCTTCTTGGACTAACTGGTGATGGATCATTTTGTACTTTTAGGAAGTTGTACCTGAAGCGAGTAACTGCATCTAGGGACATTCCAGCTGTAGTGGGACACGGCTTCAATAAATGTGTCTGTCAAATTTGGTTAAATTGAATACTTGTTTATAGATTTGTTTGTGAACCATGCTGCTGTCTGATTACATAGGTTGGGAAGTGGTCACATAGTATCTGATAAGCAAATGAAGAATTTTATATTATGGGGTTTGTCTGTCAATATCCAGTGCAGCGTGGACTGCCTGTTGGTGCTTTTGCAGATTCTGTTTGTGGAGCTTATTAGTTTGGTAAGGCCAAATAGGTGAAGATAGTCCTTGGGGATGCTGCTGTTTATGGATTAGTTCACCCAAGATTAAGGTTTCCTGGGGGATGTCAGATATCCAATGCGGGATATTTTTGGCTGTGGTAATGTTGTTGCCTGGTGGGATGTATACTGCTGAGATTCATAGAGATTTATTTTGGTTAATTCAGGCATCCAGTGAGATATTCAGCATTATTAAATTTTGGGATATTTTAGATGGGCTGGAGTTATTTTATTTTTATTTAACTTCTGTTTACTGGGAAAGTCAGACTTGGAATGAAACCAATTTTCAGTGGAGGCCCAGGGAGAAATGCGCACTTCTTTGAAATGTAGGAGGAGACTGGAGCACCCAGAGGAAACCCATATAAACATAGGGAGGACATGCAGATTCCACACAGAATGCACTCCAGCCGAGAATCAAACCAAGGAACCTCTTGCTGTGAGGCAACATTACCACTGCACCATTGCAAAACCATTGTTTTTATAATAGCAGTGCCACATTCTCTTAAGTTTTCTGCCCATTGTGAGGGAGTATGCTAAATCCTTAGGGGAATAACTTTGTTGGGAGTTATTTGTGGTTTTAGCCACGTTTCAGAGGCGATTAGAATGTCTGGAGAGTAAAAATCTAGACACACTTGGATATTATGAATTTTGCTGCAGATATTTGAAGTTAACATCGAAAATAATGTGGTTAGATGCATTAAATGATGGGAACACTGTTGGGAGAATTTGAAATAATGGTATAAGAATAAAACACAATATGCCTACCAAAATTTTAGATATCTCAGATACTGTACCAAGACCCTTCTCAAAGAAAGAAATTGTACTACAGTAATTTCCAACAGAAGCACAAAACAGCCACAAAATAATAACACCAAACTTTTCCCTATAACCAGTACCCACCAAAGTAATTTCTAGACTCCTAAAAACACTCAAACCTACCACACTAGCAGCTGATAACCTACCTGCAGATTTCCTTCAAATTGCAGAAGAGGCAATAGCTCATCCAGGATCCATTCTTATAAATAGATTACCCACCTTGTGGATTATTCCTCTACACAAAGGAGGCAACTCCTTAGAACTCACCAACTATCACCTTTATCCAAAATATTAGAGTTGTTCATTCCCAACTACTGCAGTACCTCCTTCAAAATAATCTACGCCCCAAAACACAGCACAGCATTAGACCCTCCCATAGCACCACCACAGCACTATTATCTTTCACCGATATAGTCAACATCTGTAGAAACAAGGGACTATTCATATCTTCCATATTCTTAGACTTGTCAAAAGCTTTTGACATGGTAAACCACAGCCTTTTGAAACTCTTTCCAACCTAAACTTATGCTCCTCCTTTATATCTTGGTTCACAAGCTACTTATCTGACCATCAACAAGCTGTACTTTAGCAAGACAAGCTGTCCCTCCTACTATCAGAATCCATAGGGATCCCACAAGGGGTCTATCCTAGGCCCAAAGCTGTTCTCACTATTTACTAACCAAATCTCTTCCTCCTCACTCACTGCCTCTGTAGTACAATATGATGACGACACAACCCTTGTTAGTGCCGCCCCCACCTTAAAAATGCTACAAACCTGGTAGGTCTTTTCTTGCATGAAGTAAAAAGCTAACCAATCTTCATAAATCCATTAGTCCTCTTATTATATCAGATTTATATGCAGAAAATGGGGACAAATTTTAAGATTCAGGAAATCAGAATAAAAACACCATCAGTCAAATGTTCACATTATGAGTGACTGCTGATACAATTATGCATGGAAGACATAGGTCTTCAATTACACCCTTCCACACTGGAATACCCAGCAAGAAGATTTAAAGCAAAACTAACCAATATAAAAAGAGCAGCACCATAGATATTTGAAGAAAAATATAGGTAAAAGAATCCGGATATGGAAAACTTTACAATACAAAAAATAAAACGACTAAGAGGAAAAGTATAAAAAGAGATTAGTAATGGAGAAGTCAAAGAAATAGAAATTGAGGTTATGGAGTAGCTGCAAAGAGAAGGATTCAGTGTAGAAAATCAAATGCAGAAAGCACAACATAATAGAGCAATGGATATCCAAATTAAGGGGAAACCAGTGGAACAGGAAGCAACTGGTCAGGTGCCATATCAAGATAATTTTGGAGCCTTCCACAGGAAACCAGAATAAATGTTCACTTGAAGGTAGACAGCAAGGAAAGGAACAGGAAACTGTGGAAACTCTGATGCAGTCAATGTTGAGGAGTGATAGGCCAGTGAGTTCCCATATGATAGAGCAATGGATTACACAGGATGGAATTGAAGAGAATCTGCCACAGGAAAATGCTACAGAACTTTCTATAGAATGCTCGCAGGAAACGGAAAACAAGGGTTGTGCCCTCAGTTTGGAAGAAAATGAGCTAAGAGAAGAGTTGCTTGATTTAATAGACAAAGATAGATATATCAAGATCAATGAGAGAAATAGACTGCAGAAGGTTAATAAAACCCCAAAAGTCAGAAGCTTGATAAAACAAATGAACACAATAATTAGGACTGTTCACAGAGATCCATGTGATATAACAGAAGTAAACAGAATATATTACCATGCTGCTAAATTAATAACTGATAAAGTTCTACCATAGGAACACAGGGTAGCGAGGGTAAAGAAGGGGCGAAAGCGAATACCATCATGGATATATCGAATAGAGAAAACTATAAAGCAGCCAAGACAAGAAGTGTCATTGTTAGAAGATTATAGAAGAGGGAACAACAGATCAACAAAAATACTATGAAAGATGGATATGATAAAAGCAATGCGCAGTATTAGAACAGACCAGGATCTATTGTCCACTATTGGAGATAAGCTAAAAATGTCAAAACAGGCGGAAAGACTTGGAAGATACGAAGACAAATATAAGGGAAAAGCATAAAATAAACAATTTATTGATGACCCAAAAATGTTTTATAGAGAATTGGAAAATAAGGTAAAAGGAATTGAAAGACCGCCAAAAAAGAGGAAACTGATACATTTTGGAGAAGTATCTATGAAGATCCTGTGGAACACAACAAAGACGTTAAATGGATAGAAGTAAAAGAAAGAAGACGTTTAAAGGTACAGGATATAAAATGGAATGAAATAACAGCCAGAGAGATTGAAACAAAGTTAAGAAAAGCCTCTAACTGTAAAACCCCAGGCCCAGATGCAGTACCCAACTTCTGGCTTAAAGTATTAACTTCTTTGCACGAGGATCTAGCCATGAGTAAGAACTATTTATATGCACAACCCGAACAGACACTGCACTGGTTAACAGGAAAAACAATGTTCTTACTTAAGAGTGAACCTGCAAGCTACCCTAAAAATTATAGACCAATAACTTGTCTTCTGACTAAGTATAAACTATACATGGGAATTGACGCCGACAGAGTTTATAGTCATTTAGAAGAAAACTCAATTATGGCAGTAGAACAAAAGGGCAATAAAAGAATATTGTATGGAACAAATGATCATTTGTTGTTAAACAAACCTATCGTATGGAACAAAGGATCATTTGTTGTTAAACATAGCTATAGTGGCGAACTGTAAGAAGGGGAAGAATCTAAGTATAGCATGGATTGACTACAAAAAAGAATTTGACAAGATCCCATATTCACGGATAAAAGAATGCTTAAAAATGTATAAGATACACCCTACACTGACTGACTACATTAGGGTAAGCATGAAACCGTGGCAGACCAATATGCAATTAAGCCATGATAAAGGACAGATTATTATCCCAGGGATAAAAATCCAAAGGGGGACATTCCAGGGTGACTCTGTCACCATTGCTATTCTGCCTTGCCATTAATCCGTTAAGCTGTTTACTTAACAGCTTAGGCCATGGCTACAATCTGGCTTCTAAACACCAAAGACTAATGACTTCTCAGCTTCTCTTTGTTGATGATTTAAAACTGTATAGTTAATCAGATGAGGAACTGAAAGCACAGCTGCAGACTGTCAAAACTTTTTCAAATTATATTGGAATGACATTTGGTCTTGATAAATGTGCAAAAATAACCTTTAAAAAAGGAAATCTGCAGCACCAGGAAAAATCAGTTTGGGACAAGAATGTGATATAAAAGAAATTGAGCAAGAGGGAGTACATAAATAGCCTAGTACCTACCTATGAATCTATCAGTCCAAGGGCTTAAGTAAGCCTAGCCAACAAGGATCCCTGGCTTACGCCACCCAAGAAAGTTATTTTCCTGCGCCCCTGTCAAGCAGAGCCACCAAAGTGATCCTCGGGGTGTATTTCCCATCCACTTATCAAGATTTTTCTTGAAGAGTGCTAATGAGACATAGATGGGTAGCTTGTTCCAGAGTATGGGAAGTCTCTGGGACAGGAATCTATCCCTCCAGCATGTTCTGTTTATTGTGGTGACAAGGTTTAGGTCCCTAGAGCGTGTAGCTCGTAGAGCGTGTAGCTCGGAGAAATTGGGATTTCTTTAGGTGTAGCATGTCCAACAGCTCTGGGTTTGACATAACTTTATATATTAGGCAGAGATCACCTTGGAGTAGGTGATATGCTACAGAGTAAAGCTGGAGTTTTTTGAGACTGTCAGTGTAGGGCATCTGCTTGAGGCCAGTAATCCTCTTTGTGAGGTACTTCTGTCTCCTTTCCAGCTGCTGTAGATGTCTTGTGAGGTACATTCCAAAAGGGATGTTGTACTCTATAATGGGTCTAATGAGTGTCGAGTAGAGGGGAACAATGACCTCTATTTTCCTGGACGAGAACCCTTTTGTGATGAGGTGTGCCACATAGAAGGATTTCCTGACTACTGTGGCAATGTAATTATCAAAGGAGAGACTACTGTCCACCTGGGTCCCTAGGTCTCTTATCATACATTCGGTGTGAAGTAGACTGCCGCCTATGTGGTAGTTCATGGGTACAGAGTTTTTACCAAAGGGGATGACAATGCACTTTTTGGCATTGAGCTTGAGGCTGTGGCTCTGACACCAGGCATCTGTCTCAGTGAGGTCCTTCTGTAGGATGTCCACATCATTTGGGGACTCAACTATGGATCCTAGTTTGCAGTCATCTGCGAACTTCATTAGCCAAAGGTCTTCTGTGTTAGCCTGTACTTCAGAGAAGTAGATACCAAACAGGAGAAGTCCCAGGACTGAACCCTGTAGTACTCACTTGTCACTGGTTTGAAGTCAGATTTGGAGTCTGCAACTTTTACAGTGTGGGTTCTGTCAGTGAGCCAATTGGCAACCCATCTTGTGAAGTAGGGATTTATACCTAGTTTAGTAAGTTTAGCTATAATTCCAGAATGGGGGATGGTGTTGAAAGCCTTGGAGAGGTCAAGATAGGCTGTGTTAACCACCTTACCCTCATCTACAGCTTTGGTGACTGCCTCAAAGAAGTTGATCAGGTTCAGGAGGCATTACCTGCCTTTCACAAACCCGAACTGGGTGGGGTCCAGAGTTTGGAGGTTACCAATGTCTTTGTTTAGGAGTTCCATGATGATACGTTCCATGGCCTTACAGACCAGGCTCGTCAGGCTAATAGGGCAATAGTTCCCATGATCAGTGGTGGCTCCCCCTTTGTGGAGTGGGATAGCTTGCTGTGCATCATTCGGTGGGCACAAAGCCTGATGTGAGACTGACTGAACATAGTGCTTAGGTGGGGAGCCAGTTCGTTCTGCAGCTAGTGTAAAACACAGCCCGAGATGTTGTCCATTCCCATGGTTGCTGTGTTTTTGGCTTTAGAGAGAGTGCAGCTTTTACCAGCGTAGTTGTGATTACAGGGACTCTGTATTCTTCCTGTATAGATATGGTCCCTTTAGGGGGTGAGAGGGAGGGTAAAATGAACACTGAACCTATCTGCCAGGATGTTGACCATGTCAGTTTGTTCTGTAATTTTCATGCCATTGTGCTGCAACTCTGAGCAGATCTGGGTGTTGCCATTGAGACTGACATAGCTACAGAATGCTTTGTGGTTTTCCTAGAATCAGCAGCAATTTTGTTTTCGTAGCTAACTTTGGAGGATCTTATAAGGGATCTCAGCTTCTTACTGAGACTGACCAGGGAGCTCCTCCACTCATGGGATTTTGCTCTCTTTTGCAACAGTTTCTTCCTTCTGTTGTAGTGTTTGTTTATGGCAGGGGCCACCAGATTGGCTTCCTTTTTTTTTTTTTTGGAGGATAGCATCTTGGTTCTGTTTGGGATATCATGATCCATGCACTCGTGTAAGTGCTTCTAGAGTGCATTTGTATAGGATTGAGCAGTCGTAACTGTATTGTCCATCTGCATGGTTGTCATGAAGTTTGCCACTTCTGTCTTAAGAAGCATGAAGTTGGCTTTGGAGAAATCTTTTACCATGATTTCCTTAATGGGGGGGTGGGGTGGGGACCGGATGTGGATATGTAGGGCGATTACCTTATGGTCGGATCTGACCAACGAGGAGCTGACTTCAGGTGTGGAACACCGGTCACTCATGTTGGCAAGGATTAGGTCTAGGATATTGTTGCCCCTGGTGGGGGTTTGGATAAGCTGATCCAGGGCATTGGAATTTATGAATATGGAATTTTTGAATAGTTTTCCCAGTTAATGGTGGGGTAGTTGAAATCGCCCATTATTAGGGTGTTTGGTTGAACCCTAATATTTTCCAGTATATCAAGAATAGATGAGTGGGAATCCTGAGGCATGGTGGGGGATCTGTAGCAGGCTACAATTTGAATTGCAGTTTTGCCCAGAGTTAGTTGCACTTGGATAACCTCAGATGCATTATGCTGAGCAATTAGCCTGAAGGTGTGGATATCCTTAATGAATATGGACACAACTCCACTTTTGGTGCTCTGGTCCAGGTTAGGTGGCCGAAAAGTGTGGTATGAGTTATAGCCTGGTAATGCAGGGATGCTCTCTGGAGCCTTGAACCAGGTCTCAGTCACTGCACAGATATCGATGTTCTCCATTTTAAGGAGTGCCTCCAGGGAGTGCATTTTGAGGAGCATTACCCTCAGTTTTTGCTTGCCTGTGCCTGTTACAGTGGTGAATTTGTCATTTGAACCTTGCCTAAAAAGGCACTATAAGGGCAGCAAAAACCTTAGCCAGTGTACGGAATCCCAGGGGTGACAGGGTGCAGGCCATCTCTGGCAAAGCATCGAGGTCTGTCGACCATGTCGTCCCAGGCAGACAGATCCTGGATCCCCTTAGAATGACACCAGAAGCTTAGCCAATTGTTAAAGTCAAATCATTTTGTCCTTGTTATTTGTCTGTGATTCTGATTAAGTACCCATATGAAAGTCCTTCATCTCTGATATTGTGGACATTACATTTTTGGATATTAACTCCAGTGTGGCTGTTCTCTGTTTCTGGACCCAAATCCTGTTCCTGTGTGGAAATTTTGTCCTTGTACTGCAGTATCATTCTGGGCAATGGCAGGATGCTACTCAGGGCTAGGGACCTACCTGCCTGGGCTACAAGATCGGAGAGCTTTTCCACGTCTCTTTTCATGTAGTTCAGGGAGGTACGTCTCAGGTCGTTCACACCAACGTGGACAATGACAGAGTCATATTTGTACTTGTTGTGGAGTGACCTGAGTGCATGGGTTATGTGGCAGATCGTGGCATCTGACAGGCAGTTGACCGTGACCTTCTCCTTTTTTAGCGTGGTGAGTGGGACATCAGTGTGTGCCTGACTACAGAGTCACCTATGACTAGTGTGTTGGGTACGTCGTTTTGCCTTATGAGCTGTGGTTGAGTGGCACACTGTCTGTGGGCTATGTGTCATTAGGGTTGTGTTGTGGGGTGGAGGTTGCTTGCGTTTCTGCTTTGGAGGTCTCTGTTGCTTGAGCAGATTATTATTGAGAGCCTCCACGAATGTTTTTGTGTTTCTGTGTGGATTTTGGTGGTGTAGGTTTAGTGGGACTATGTGATGAGTGTGGTGTGGTGCAAGTGTTTAACTTCTCCTCTTGACTGTCAAGTTCAGTCTTGTTTGGAGAGAGCTTTACCTCCAGTTTGGCTAGATATGTGCATCTCTCACAGGTTGTGGTGTTGGATGGTAGGAGGAGAGGGTTGTCTGTGTACCATAAGGCAATTGCTACATTGACCCAAGATGCCAAGATTCATCAGATAGACAGGAGAGAACACTGGGAGCTGACTCTTGGAAATGCCTGAATAAAAAACTATTTTCCTCTAGACAAGTGAGGAAAGTGAGCATAAGAGTTGTTTTTCTCTAAGCAACTGAGGAAAGTTAAGTACAAAAACTGTTTTCCTCTAGGTAATGAGGAAGGTTGAGTGTTTGAGTAATTTGTAGCTTATTTAGTGCTAACAAGTTCTGAACAAGTGCTGAGCACGAATAAGCAAATTCAAGTGCTAAAACTAAGAATCTGTACCTGGATCTTGTGGTAGATAGGCTACCTAGTGCTTACCACTCCCACTGATAAGCTAGAAGGATTCCCTCCAACACTGAAAGGCTTGAGAATTGATGAAGGATCAGCAATAAAACAAGAACAAATGCGAATAAAGCACATTAAGGAGTACTATAAAAGACTTAAATTAATCCTGAAAACAGCACTGACATCTAGGAACAAGATCCAAGCCATAAATCAATTTGCTCTTCTTGTCCTAACTTATAGTTTTGGAGTGACTGACTGACCCCAAAAAGTGTTGGATAGATTGGATATTAAAACAAAGATGCTTCATGCTCAACAAATGGTATACACTGAATTTTATAAATCAAAATTACATATTCCCTGTTCTGAAGGAGGGATGGGCCTCCTTGAAATTGATTACATGTATAGATCTACAATTGTAGGACTCCACACATCTGCTGATATCAGAGGATCCAAATGTAGTGAAGGTTTTGAAACAGGAGGAGAATAAATCTAAGATGACATCTTAAAAAGCACAGTAGTCGAAGACAGAATAAGGAATGGTACTTTCAAAAGGGACCATATAGAGACAATATAAAGTACCAGTCCGACACAGCTGCAGTTAAAGCCAATAAAACTTTTAAACAAGAAATAAAAGAGCAAGCACTTTCACTGTATATTCCTACCGTTTCTTCAGATTGAATAACAACATAAACAGAGTAATTTAAATAGCACATCAATTAAGCAGAAGGTCTTTGGCTAACAAAGTTTGCAAATGACTGCAAACTAGGAGCCATAATCGAAACTCCTAACGATGTGGACAAACTACAAAAGGGCCTCACTGAGACAGATACCTGGTGTCAAAGCCATGGCCTGAAGCTCAATGCCAAAAAGTGTATCGTCATCCCCTTTGGTAAAAACTTTGTACCCATAAACTACCACATAGGTGGCAGTCTACTTAATGCAGAAAATGTGATGAGACCTTGGGACACAGGTGGACAATAGTCTCTCCTTTGATAATCACATTGCCATAGTGGTCAGGAAATCCTTCTATGTGGCTCATCTAATCACAAAAGGATTCTCATACAGAAAAAAAAGAGGTCATTGTTCCCCTCTACTCATCACTCATTAGACCCATTATAGAGTACAACGCCCCTTTTGTTATGTACCTAACAAGACATCTACAACAACTGGAAAGACCACAGAAATACCTCACAAAGAGGATTACTGGCCTCAGATGCCCTATGCAGACAGTCTCAAAAAACTCCAGCTTTACTCCATAGCATATCGCCTACTCAGGGGCGATCTCTGCCCAACATACAAAGCTATGTCAAACCCAGGGCTGTTGGACATGCTCCACTTAAACAAATCTCAATCCCTCCAAGCTACACGCTCTAGGGACCTAAACCTTGTCACCACAATAAACAGAACATGCTGGAGGGAAAGATTCCTGTCCCAGAGACTTCCCATACTCTGGAACAGACTACCTATGTCAAACAGAGCTCCTCATTAGCACTCCAAGAAAAATCTTGATGATTGGATGGGAAATGGGAAATTCACCCCAGTGATCACTTCTGTGGCTCTGCTCGACAGGGGCACAGGAAAATAATTTTCTTGGGTGGCGAAAGCCAGGGTACATTTTTTGGCTAAGCTTATATAGGCCCTAGGGCCAATAGTCTAGTACCTACCTATGAACCTAATGGTTAAAGTGCCAGTACATAGAAACAAAAACCTATATACCAGTGTCAATGTTTCAAGGGTCTGGCTTTCAAAAAAGGTTTAAGAGAGACTACCTCATTTAAAACCAGATGCTTTATCAGCATTTAAAGATAGAATCCACTTCTGTTCAGCAGATTCAGTCCGGTTTCTAATGTCACCCCTCAAACTCTCTGAAATGATCTCAAGCATTAAAAATCTAAAATGATGATCCATCCCATAATTGCGTGCTTAGCCAGGGCATTAGTTTCTTTCCTATTTTTGATGTCTCTTTGATATTCTAAAATTCTATCTTTTAGCTGTCTATTGTTCATCCCAATATAAAAAGCATGACATTTAATACAATAACTGAAGTTAACTATATTAGATGTCTTGCAATCAGCATAAAAATTTGTTTATATAATATATCTCGCACTCATTATTGGTCTAAGACTCCAC
Organism: Protopterus annectens; assembly: GCF_019279795.1. Classification (NCBI taxonomy): domain Eukaryota; kingdom Metazoa; phylum Chordata; order Ceratodontiformes; family Protopteridae; genus Protopterus; species Protopterus annectens. Next base: position 1,696,686,374 of record NC_056729.1, on the reverse strand, counting down.
AGATTCCTTTAGATTAGCTGTCCAAAATGGGGTATGTACATAACACTATCCTTCATAATCCAAACAAAGTCGTGGATGATGGTTAGGACTGTAAATGTTGGACCTGCAAACTCACTGGGTGTCTTGGTTGAAATAGTCAAAAGAAGCAGGAATGGCTTATGCTTAAGAGCCACCTTTGCAATCAGGGAGGGGAGCTTCTTCCTGGAAAATTATCTGGGTCAGAAACAAATAGTCCAGGGGACAATTAAAAGCTGCCACCATAGACCAAGTTAGGTTCCTCTTCAGGAGGTTCTTCACAAAGTCCTGCAACATCTGTCCAAAAGGAACTTCACCAAAGAAGAGTCATCTCCCCTAAAAGGGCCTTCTTGAGGTCAGCTGAGCCAGTCTACACAAGCATGTACAACAGCCTGTGCCCCCTGCCATTGCAAAAGCACAACAAAACTACAGTGAACCACGGCAGAAAATGTCTTCGCTGCCTGATCCACTTGATACGACTTACCCAGATGGGTGAGGCAAACAGCTCAGCAAGAACACAGCTACAAAGTGGCATAACACCATCTGGATTCCCCTGTCCTCAGCCTCAAACAGACATATATATTTGTTGATCAAGTAGGTCCACTTAAGAGATGGTCCCTTTTAAGAGGCAACCCAAGAGAAATGCCTTGTTAAGTACACTGCTCAGAGACAAACAGTAGGTAAATGGAAGCTGTGGGAATCAAACCCAGAACTGCTGCTCATCAGCACACTCAAACCTCTGCACCCAACTGTCAGACTTATATCTGACTTATCAGCAAGTGGTATGGTGGAAAGATGCTGTGGTCTCTCTGGGACATTTTACGAGAACTGCGGAGGTCATGCAGCAGTCGGTGCTAGGAGGTTTAGAAGTACTGTACACATATTTTTTGGGCTGCTAAAATAGTATCTTTTGGATACATGCTCCACTGACGGGATGACCCAAGCTTCATTTTCTTGCTTTTGTAGATAAACACAAAGATATTTGCGGTGGTAGAGTGAAGAGAACCATAAGCCCCCAGAGGGATTAAGCAGCCTAAATGACCACTATGAAGAGTGCTCTACAGAGGGCAGCAAGTAGGGGTGAACACACACAGATAATCAAGTAAGGATAATCTCTTTCTCAGAGCAGCTATTCCATATTTACTTGACACTTGTATGGTCAAAAAAGCCCTAGAGGTTGGGCAGTTAGTCAACTGAACTCTGGGACGTGCCTACTGAAGACAGCACTGCAACTAGACAGACTTGCGTAAGGGCTGTAACTAGCATCAAATTGTTTTGCCTGCTTATCAGCACCAGTTAGGAAAGGTCTCATTAAAAAACAAATAGGTGTTAAACATCTGCTGCCTAGACATGTCCTACAACTGCTGCTAATGTAGGACTGTAAATGTTGGACGTGCTACTCAATCTAGACCATAAGCTCTTTTGGGCTTGAGAGAGTTGGTTTTAGGACCAGAGTTCCTAGTCCCAAATGCTACCACTAGGTGCAAGCTGGATTTGTCAAAAGACTGGACCACTTCAGATATGCCGGCCAATCTCTGTCATGCTCCTGCTACTCTGCCAAGGAGCAGGTGCAGAAAGGACTAGCCTTGTCTAACCTGGCACAATAAGCAAAAATGCTTCAATGCTCCCACTCTCCTCGCAGCTACTCACCAAATACCCACATCCTAGCCTGCTCCAACCATCTATAGATTTTTTTCCTGCCTTAGTAGTTTGCTTTATAA